>NC_136061.1:729758896-729987896 GCF_964261635.1 Lissotriton helveticus
GAGGGGTTGTAATAATGTCTTTTGCGGGACAGTCCTTTAGAACAATGTCTTGACAGTCTTTGAAATCTTGGGAATCCTTGGAAATGTTCTTGGAAATGTTTTTAGAAACGGGTTTCAATCCATTGAAAAGTTTTACATGAGAAAGATGGACCCACCCCTTCCTGCCTTCCAACTTGACGGCAGTACGGGTGGTCAAGAGGACCTGACGTGGCTCCTTCCAACGTGGTTCCAGCGGACTTGATCTGTCAAAATTTCTGATCATCACCAAGGAGCCTGGAACGATCTCGTGCGGTGCCACCTCGGTATTGTCTGGAAATGCGGCGGCAACCTGTGAACGACATGAGTTGAGGGCAGACATCAAGGAAGCTAGGTAATCTGTCAGCATATTACATGAAACATCGGTAATACTTCGGGGTCTAGGAGTACCCCACATGTTAGGGGGCCGGCCGAAAACGACCTCATACGGGGACAGACCTGATCTGGAATGTGCAACCATGCGCATATAAAACAAAGCGACTGGCAGAGCTACTAGCCAGTCCACACCTTTGTCTCTACAAACTTTTGCGATACGGATTTTCAGAGTCTGATTATGTCTCTCGACCAGACCGGCTGCTTCAGGATGGCGTACACAATGGAACTTCCACTGGTACCCTAACAACAGGGAAACGTGCTTCATTAACTCTGAGGAGAATGGCTGACCGTTATCAGAATATACGACTCTAGGGAGTCCATACCTAGGGAAAAATTCACGAACCAACTGTTTGGCAGTGGTCGCGGCTGTATAATCTGGGACTGGATATGCTTCTGTCCACCTGGACAAAGCGCATACTACTACAAGGACATACTTGAAACCTCGACATCGCTCCATCTGAATATAATCCATCTGGAGGACCTCAAAAGGGTGGTCAGGGGGCTGGAAACCACCTTGTTCCACCGGGACACTTTTACCTGGATTAAACTGACAACATATCATACAGGTACGGACTTTCTGCTTGGCTGCAGCTCGTAAATGCTTGTTGAACCAAATGTTCTGGATACTGTCTAACATAGCTTTTTCTCCTAAATGTGCTGGACTATGTGCGGTATTGATAATGACTTGAACCATAGAGTCGGGGAGAAACCATGTGGCTCTACCCTTCGTTAACCATCCTTGATCTGTCTGGACCCCTCCTTGTTCAGACCATTTCTTGATTTCATCGGGAGTAGCATGTAACTGGATATCTATGACATCTTGAGTAGGGTCCTTAACTGTCATACATGTAGTCGGATCTGGAGTATGTGTCATGTTAACTGGAATGTCTGGAGTCTGTGCTGTAAGCTTGGCTGTGCGATCGGCTAGATCGTTACCTTGGGAAATAATGTCAGTAATTTTCGTATGTGCTTTGCATTTCATGATAGCAATGGATGTCGGTAAATGTATGGCATCTAACAGGGCTTGAATAAGGAGACCATGCTGAATCTTGGTTCCATGAGAAGTCATAAAACCTCTCTCCTGCCAGAGCACTCCGAAGTCGTGTACAACTCCAAATGCGTAACGTGAATCTGTGTAAACATTAACTTTCAGGTTCTTGGCGTGTATACAGGCTTGTGTCAGAGCGACTAGCTCTGCTGCTTGAGCGGACAGGGTATCAATACGGTGTGTTTCAATAACTTCAGTGTCAGTAGTTACTGCATACGCGGCGACTAGTTCTCCTGTACTAGTTCTCATACATGAACCATCCACATAGAGTGTCAGATCGGGATCTGGTAACGGAATGTCTGTCAGGTCTTGTCTTGGCTTTGTCGTAATGTTAATTACTTCCACACAGTCATGTGGGTCTGGATTTGAATTAACTGATGGTAACAGTGTAGCAGGATTCAGGACGTTGCAGCGTCTAATTCCTATGTGTGGCTGGAACAGTGTCAATTCATAACCTGTTAAACGTGCAATTGTCAAGTGCTGAGTTTGTGTTCGGTTCAAAAGAACTTCCACGGAATGTGGGACTTGTACTGTCAGGGAATGTCCTAAAACTATGGAATCACTTTGTCTGATAGCTAGTGCTGTGGCTGCAACTGACTTGAGGCACGCAGGCAACGCCTGGGCGACTGGATCTAATGTGCTAGAAAAATAAGCACAGGGCTTGTATTGTCCTGCTTGATCTTGTGTAAGAACAGATAATGCTGTACCTTCACGTTCAGTAACGAAAAGTGTAAAAGGCTTACTGTAGTTCGGTGTAGCTAGAACTGGAGCTTGGCATAGGGCTTTCTTTAACTCGATGAAACTAAGTGTATGTTCAGATGTCCAAGGGAGGACAGTCGATACGGCTGCCTCCTGTGTCGTTAACTGTATCAGTGGCTTGGCTAGAAATGCATACTGGGGAATCCATTGTCTACAATAAGAAGTAAGGCCGATAAAGGCACGTACCTCCTTCTGGGTTCTGGGCTGGGGAAGACTCACTATTAACTGGATACGGTCGGGTGTCAACTGCCTACCCCTCTTGGACAGCCAGTGTCCTAAGTATACCACTTGCTGGACACAGAATTGAAGCTTCGAAGGTGACACCTTGTGCCCCATCTCGGCTAGGAAATACAGTACTGTAAGTGACGCTCGCTCGCAAGCACGTTCGGAACGGGCTGTGATCAGTAGATCATCGACATACTGGAGCAGGGCAGTGTCAGTTGGCATATGAATGTTGTCTAGTTGTCTCTTAAGTGCTTGACTGTAAATACTAGGGCTTTCTGTGAAACCTTGAGGAGCGCGTGTGAACATATAGCTCCTTCCATTAAAACAAAATCCGAAAAGAAACTGGCTGTCTGGATGAATTGGAACACTAAAAAATGCATTCTTGAGGTCTATGACAGTGAAGAACGTGGCTTCAGAATCAATGGCTGTTAATAGGGAAGAGATATCTGGGACTACTGGGTACTGAGGAATAATACATTTATTAAGCTCTCGTAAATCAATCACTAATCGATATACTGGGGGTGCATTTGGATCAGTACGTTTCATGACTGGAATGATCGGAGAATTACATACATTGGAGTCAGTTTCTACAACTACTCCTTGAGCCATGAGCTCGTCAATAATTTTGGATAAGGCTGCTACAGCCTCAGGTGGCAATCTATACTGTCTGATTCGTGGTAACACTACACCTGGCTTGAGAGTCACACGATAGGGTGTGATTTGCATATAACCTACATCAGTTGGACCTTGCGCCCATAAGTGCTGCGGAACATTAGACAACCTTGAATCAAAATCTCGTAATACATAGTGACCCTTAAAGTCACGTAGGAACAGACGTATTCCCTCTGGGGAACAGCAAATGACTGCACCTAACTCTTTCAGTGTCTTAATGCCTAACAGATTTTCTGGACATGACTTAGTAAGTAACAGATCAGTAGTACGGGACAATGGACCTACTTCCAGAGTAACTGGCTTAGATATCTCATTAACTATTGGCTTTCCTGAAAATCCAAGGGAAACATTTCTTGAGCCTGAGAGCGGAGCCCCTGGAACTTCGGCATGACTAATTGTGGTCCTACTTGCCCCTGTATCGATCAAAAACTTTCTGTCTTTCCCTAATACTTGACTGTGAACATAGGGACCTTCTTGATCTACAGGTATCTCGATGAGAGGCAAGCCTACCTCCCTCTCTAGGCTGTTTCATGAATATGGCTGGTACTCTGGATACTCAGACTGTGCATACTGGTACATCTGTGATGTGACATGCTGTGTTGCAGCAATAGGCTGCGGTACGGGAACTGTCTGTTGTGCATTCTGTGACTGAGGAATCTGTGAAACTTGTTCTTGTCTCGGCGGACGTGGTCTTTCTTTAGTCTTACCAGTAGCTATGTTGTGTTTCAGAACTGCACACTCGTTTATAAAATGACCTGGCTGTTTACAATAATTGCAGTTCCCTTTAACGGGAGCTGCAGGATGACTGGCTTGATTCGGACCCCTCTTCTGACTGTCTTGAGGAACAGATTGTGCAACCAGCACTTTCATTTTCGTGTCTTTCATACGTTTTCTCTCGTGTTCTTGCTCTTCCCTGATTCTATTCTGGTGATACTGAAGCATCTGGAGCATCTGGGACGGAGTATTTGCTTGCCAGGTGCTTTCGACTTTCAAGACTCGATTTTTAATTTGTGGACTTGAATTCTCGACTAATTTAGTAACGAAAAGGTGAGGGTATGACTCACTACTTGTCTTGAGACCACTGTTAATACTGAAACATTTTTCAAACCTAGAATAAAAATCACTAATATCTTCATCTTGTTTCTGTTTACAGGCTGAGATTGCATCCCAGTCTTCTTTTCTCGTTGTCAATAATCTGGGTAAAACTTGAATCAATAATTCTGGTAATTCTTTACATTTATCTCCAAGACCGGTACCTGGTACTTGTGCCTTGTCTTCAGCTTCTAGAGCTGCCCAATCGATCTTTTTCTCTCCCACCTCCCATTCTTTTTCCTTTAGCTTTTCATACACCCCTGCGGGTAACAGGACCTTTAACATTTTAATGATATCTGGGTAAGTGTATTCTCCCATACGGAGCATGTCTTTTAATTCTCTATGGAACCCCGCTGGATCTTTATCATGACAGGGAATTAATTTCTTCATTTCAAGAAGTTCCATCTTTGATATTGGAGTGTATACAAACACTCGTTGCATTTCGCCACCCGTCCCTCTGACTGGGTGGACTTCTCGTAACGGATTCTGTCTGTCTATGTAAAATGATTTATTTTCTGGAGGTGAGACATGAACAAAATGCGGGTTCAAGAACGTTCTATATTTGTGACGCTGTTCTAGAATTACACTAATTAAATCGGTACCTAGACCTCTCCATTTGTACTGGAGTAACTCGTTCAGAATATCATGTAACGGACCTGGATCAGAGTGTTGACCCTCATACAGAGTAATGAGGTGCTGAATCATATACATACCCACCAGTCGTTGCTCGGCTGGGGGCAGTTTCAGAAACATTTGTGCCACTATTTCGTCTGGAAAAGTGGTAGAATCAGTAATCCATCGGACTGCTGATCGGGCTAGTTCTTGTTCGTGCATAGTACTTAACTCACTGTAACCGACTCGTGATTTCAAAATGTGATCGGTAGCTTGAAATACTTGTTCTAGAGAACCTTGTTCTGGTGCTGAATGATGAAAAATAGACTTGTGTTCTAGGCGTAAATGGCGATCTGGAAATCTAGATTTTCCTACATACGCTATTCTGGCGGAATTCTCGTCGTCTACCTCTTCAGTATCAGAGTTACTTTCTTTCTCACTTACTTGTGCTGCTTTACGTTGTTCGTGTATCTTTATTATCTCTTTACGGATTTTCTTGTACATACTCTCCATAGCACCGACGGTCTTGTGCTTACCCTCGGCTATATTATCACTCCACCTTGTCAGGATTCTCATTTCGGCGGGATCTTTAGACGGGTAATCTTGTTCTCTTATTAGACAATTGATCAGGAACTTTAATATCATGAGCTGGATCTCGGCTTTCCTTTGGGACATAATCTCGCCAATACTTTCTGGATCATCCCCTGTACGGATGAAACGATATATTCTGTCTAGATCTTCTTTCATATTCGGTAAGGTGACTAGATACTCGGTCACCCTCCTTACGCGTACGGAATATAAAACCATATTATACTCGCCTGGAACTGCGTCATAGACACATTCGCCAAGGGCTTGTCTGATTTCTGTGACAGACTTATTACTTTTAGGAGTACGCTGTGATGCTTGAGCATGTAATTCGAGTGCCGATAAACGCTTGTGTGGCGGCGGGGTTTGAGGAGTAGCTCCTCCTGCGGCCCCTAGACTGGAGTCGTCTACTGAGGCTCTACGTCCTGGCAGAGTGGGAAATGGAACTGTAGGCTGGACTTGTATGGCTGGCTGGACCGGGGGTACCGTAACAGGTACTCCGGTGTCTGGAGGAGCGGGAAGTGCCTGATTTACAGGGACAGGCGGAGCGCGGACAGGATTTGCATATTCGGGGACTGTGTCGTCCAAATAGGACGAAATAAAAATATCAGCTGCGGTCGGTTTGTGACGTAGCTTGGTCGGAACTAATGGTGGCGGGAAATTACTGGATGCCTCTGGGGTCGCTTTTGGCAAGCCCTCGGCAAGAAGAGGATACATACCCTTAATAAGGGCATGCCTCTGTCTGTCTGACTGTTCGGCTTTGACTCGTTCACCTATCTCGATTAATTCTCTTTCATGGGCTCGTTCTTGGGATTCTCTACTTAACTCTGACTTTCTGACTTCCTTTTCCGTTCTTTTATGCGCTTCTTTACGCCATAACTCGATGGCATCTTTCTGTGACTGTCTGGCTTTCTTTTTCCATAATGCTTCTTCTACTCGCATGATACATTCGGCATCCCATGTACCCGATACGGGCCATCTATACTTTTCTTCTAACTGTTTGGTATACTCTACCCATAAATCTAGATATAATATGGCGCTTATGCCATGTTTCTGATACATAAAGTGACCTGGACTGTCCCTAGGCGGAACAGGAACTGCTGCTTCCAGCAGACCCTTTCTAGTTTTTAACTGACGTAACTTGGAAAATATAGGCATGACTGAACTGTAATCTGGACACAATACAATACACAATAAAAACACGAAATCACATCACACTCATACCACAACATTAAAATACATAAAGAACATTATAAATAACAGTTCGAACAGAATATTACCTGAAATACTGAGAACAGAAATACAAGAATTTTCTCGAGAACGGAACAGACTAGAGTTACTGGATGCACTGCTATAACAGTAGGGAACATACCGGTCCCATAAAGGGACACATCAAGACCCGTATCCACCTAGGTGAACACTTCGTTTGTGAGTCTGGGCACCACCAACCCACGGACCAGGAGTCAATTTAGATTGGTCCTGTCTAGATACTACCCCAGCAATGGTACTCACCGGGCAGCACGGAACGGAAGGCCTCGGACTGGACTGGATTTCTACGACGACGAACTTCGGACTTCAGTTACGGGTGGGCCTCCGGATACCTCGGACCTTGGACTCTCGGCTTGGGCTCTGGTCGGGACTCGCCGCGTTCCTCCACCGTCTCGTTCGGATGCTGGACCGCCTCCTCCGTCTCCTCCGTGGGCCTGAGGGATACTTGAGCAGAAATATCTGCCACTGCGCAGAAGAGTTCCGTCACGACTGCAGAGGGTCAGGGGGTCGGCGTGGCTTCACCGACGCGTGGGGAAAGGGCAAGTCCCTGTTCGGGCGCCATTATGTGGTAAATAAATAAATAATACCCTATTTTTGACTAAGCATATATCATAGCAGGTAGCTCAATAAATAAGAGTCAAGATTCGAGGTAGTAGGAGTTTCTGCAGGTTTATTACAGCATAAGGACAGGATCAGGACAACCTGCATAGGATGACCCAGCAGCTGCTGGGGCTTGGTCTGGGATGAGCGCGCTAACATTCAATAACAAAACACAGGCATATATACATAGCGCGAACACATAGCATTACATTGCAGTAGACGTAGCAGTGGGTGGAGCAGAAGGCGTGACGCGTAGCAGTCGCGAGAGATAACAGTAAAAGTAGGTGTAACTGGGAGTATACATAGACATGTGGTGCAAACGTAACAGAATATGTCATGAATGGGCGGAATCATTGGAGGGGGCTACCTAAGGAGCCGGGACCTCTAACCTAATGGTGCGCGTAAACTGGCAATGACGTATTACTAGGAGAGGCTGGGGGCTATGAACTCTGTGCTAGGAGCAGAGACTAGAGTCTGGAGGGTCGGAGCGACATGTACCTAAACCCTATCTAGTATCTGATGTTTAGGGAACATGTTGATATAAACTAGAAGTCATGAGGGGAAAAGCTAACTTGATTCTAAGACTGGACCATGCATTATTCTACATGTAGTGCGTGATGAAGAATATTAAATGACCATTAAATACAGTATTTCTCTTAACGTGGAGACGAGAAGGCTAGACAATGACGGAAACTATTGATGCAGTTCAGTAGCTTAGGAATGCAGAAGAGGAGGACTGAACTGATAGCTGGAACTATAACATACTTTTGGCAGACTCAGAGACAGAGCCGAGCTGCACCGGGCACTGCGAGGCAGGAAGTAAGTGAAGGGTCGAGGATACAGGTGGGGGCTGTATCGCTCCTCAGCGAGGCTTTCAGGAGACAGGAGCTGAATCTGATGTCCGGGCCCTTTTGAGGCCTGGAAACGGGGACTTTATAATGGAATAACGTGCACACTGGGAAACGTGGCAACGTAACTTTACATAGGCCTGATATTCGTAGTATTCACGAGGACTGGGAAAGGACATACCAGAGGTGGACACAACTGTAATTGCGTCTTTAATCGGACATGGGGAATAACATATGCATATTGGTCATGCACACATAACATATGATGGATGAGGCGTAGGGACACAAAACATGGCAAAATTTACTTTTCCACAATTTGTCGCCCTCACCTTAGCCCATATAATTGAAAAAACTCAGGAGAGTCAGCATTTGGGCCATATACCACAACCAACACTATCGGATTACTACCTAGGGCACCTTGTATTATTGCGTATCTACCTTCTGTGTCTATTTGTAGTTCACCTTCTTTCCAATTCAGACCTCGTCTGCAGCACAGCAACTCATCTGAGGTGTTTGAGTAACAAGAGGAGTAAACCGATCCCCATCTGTTATGTCTCAAACTGAGAGGGAACACTGAGTTGCGTCTCCTGTAGCATGCAAATATCAATGTGGTGTGTAAGCAAATAGGAATGTACTAAACTGGCCTTCCTACTGTCAGTGAACCCTTGGATATTCCAGGTAAGAAAATTTAAATTAGTCATAGGGTATTTATTCCAACACAGTACAGTGAATCAGGAGAAGGGAACATAATGGTATATACAGTTTCACAAGGAAGCAGCATGAAAATTGAAAAACACAGATCTGGCAAACAACAAAACATAATCCACCCACTCCAACCCCCCCAATCAGGTTGCAGAATACCCATCCCAAACATCATAAAGACTACGACAACTAGTGGGCCCTTTCCCATGGGGGCGCGGTACCGCCGGCATAATACCCTGACTACTCAGGGTGGCCAAGAACATTGTGGGGAGCCTTACCTATCTCCCCGAACAGTATAAACCAAACACCCAAACCCACTAAGATCTGCAGATTAGGTGTGCAGCCAACCCGCGGATTACAAGCCTACAAAAGTTCAATTAGTCCCAACCAGACGCAGTATACTGTATAGGCAGACGTGTTGTAACCAGAACTAGTGTGTGTATGTATCAATTCTGCATAATATAGACCGGGTGTGATATACATAAAAGTAATTTCTCCCTCCCAGCCCCAACAAGCATGTACCAAACCATTTCAACAGGAGACTCCGCAGCTCAAACCAGGAGTATAACGGGGTCATTGTCTCTTTCAGTCATTGTCACTCAAACTGTTCTCAGCTGCAGCTGTCCCCTTGGGAATCTGTTTGGATGCCTTCCCACCGATATGTTTTGCAAATTTGAGGGCGGATTTAGCATCCGTGAAGAAATTAGCAGACCCATCATAAGTGACTTTGAGCTTGGCAGGATATGGAAGTGCGTATGGGACCTGGGCCTGTAGGAGGATACGCTTAGCTTGGAGGAACTCCTGCTGCGTCGCTTGCACAACTGGGGTAAAGTCTGTGTAAAAGGAGATGGTGTTACCTCCATGTGCAATCGTCCCCTTAACTCGCAAGATAGTGTCTCGGTCAGGATCTTGGCCAAGATGGGTCCGGGAGTAGAGGCGACTGGTGGCCTGGGGCCTAGAGCTCGGTGAAGACTGAAGAAAGGTGTGGGTCGAATAATTTGTGGAGCAGATCTGCTACGTAGGTCTCCATCTTTTCGATCGCTGTTGTCTCCAGTAAGCCAGTAATTCGGAGGTTGTTTCAATGGGACCGGGCCTCCAAATTTTCAATTTCGGCAGGGATTATACCAAGCACTTTGTCCATCTGTAGGAGTTGTTGCTTTGTTTCCACTTGGAATTCATGAAAGTCCAAGGCCTGGTTCTCCAGCATGTCTAGCCTAGTCTCATGCTCCCCCACTGGCGCTTTAACAGCATCTAATTGGGAGGTCAGTGTATCCAATTTGGTATCAATATTCCAGAGACTGGACCTCCTTTCAATCATCAAGGTACGCAAATCCTCCCCTTGATCCTCCGTCTGTGGGTCCGGCGTCAATTCCCTTCCTGCCTCCGGGTCCTCCTCCCTAAGTCTCGTGGTCCTCTGTTGGTCGAAGGTCAGTTTCAGCTGTTTTTCATCCTGCTTACTTATGTCATGACTGATGTCATGGAACCGCCTCGTGTGGTCTGCCAGTCAATCTCGACTCAGGTGGGTAATGTCGGGTTCGGGATTCACAGTTCCACCCACCAATAACCTGTCCGCCGAACAAGGGCGCCTCGAGGGGCTGCCGACACTCCAGCCACATAGCCAGGGGGGTCAACTGGGGCAGCCGAACATCCAACAATCAAATCACACCTCACCTGGGTCTGTCGCTTCCCCTGCCACGTTGGTGATGGCACTATATTATCTGGGGTGGGTAATGGTGAATCCACGTGGCATGGATGAGGCCTGATTTCCCAGTCTCAGTTATCACCTAGAGGGTGGTATATGCAGGTCGTTATATGCAGAAGGAGTGTTCATTCTCGCTCTCCTATGGTGTTCTGATTCGTACGCGATGTCAAAGTGCCAACAGCTGTTTTCCTAGTCGTGGTTGTTTTCACTGCTGCAGTGCAGGAAGTTCCGCAGGTGTTCCGGGCAACTCACTGGGTCTCGCAGCAGCACCGCGCTCCCCAGGCCAAGGCCAGCTCCGGCCCCTCCGAGGTAGCGGCTTTTCTCTCAGTAACTCCGGCCTCTAAACTGCTCCTTCCTCCAGGGGTGTTGGCGCCTATGCAGAGCGTCCACAAATATTCCTCTCCGGGGTCTGCCCCGCCCATGCCGGCCTCTCACCGTCTGGTTGTCTGCCCAGGGTTGCGTCTCAAAGCGGTCGCGGCTTGGTGTAGGTATCGCTAGCTGACTGGTAGCGCCAGCAAGTCAATCCGCCCTTCACCCGATCAGCCAGGTAGCCTACAGTTCTTTTCGGAGGGCTGTGCCTACAGCACTTGTTGCGCCTCGATCTCAATTTTCGCCGCAGCCGGCCGCCTACTCACGCTGCCGAGGATCAGCCCTGGGCCGTTACAGAACGGGACGCACTACCTCCACTTTAGGAGCACATCCAGGGGCAGGAGTCGGCTCGATGAGTGCCGCACACCACGGGCTGTATTTTGTCGTATTTCAGCGCAGTAAGTACTCGCCAGTTGTTCGGATTCCGCAAGGATGTTTTCTCGGCCGGCGGAGTTTGCCTCGCTAGCGGCCATTACGCAGCTCGGCAGGCCACGCCCCCTGCAAAAACTCCATACTTAATGGGTTCACCGACAAAATATTGCTAGCAAAAATATCAACTCCCTTTACTTAAACGGGTAGGTATAAAAATATTGAATCAAAAATATCGAAGTTAAAAATATCGATTTAACAATATAAATAAAATAATATATAATAAAGATATAAAATGTGAATAATATCTTAACTAAATAAATTAAAATAATATACATTTTAACTAAACATAAAAAATGAACTTAATTAAAAAAATATAAATGCACAAACGTAATAATTAATACATATACATATATTTACTTTAAACTCATTTATTACCTATATCTTTATTTAATTGTTATAATTTTGAATTATATGAAAATAAAAATATATACATATATAAATAATTTACAATAAAAAGACATTCTATAGTTAATTAAAAAATGTAACTATTAAAAAATAAAGCATATATTTCGCAATGCAGTAAATACAACTGTAGGAAAAATATTGGATAGTGGAATAATCAAATTTACTATTCCAACTCGAGTGAATACAACGTAGGTAAAATGTTGGATAGCGGAGGGGCAAAAATTACTATTCCCACTCCAGTGATTGCAACAGTAGGGAAATTGATGGATAGCGAATGGGTAAGAATTACTATTCCGACTCCAGTGAGCGCAACAGTAGGGAAATTGATGGATAGCAAATGGGTAAAAATTACTATTCCCACTCCAGTGAGTGCAACAGTAGGCAAAGTATTGGATAGAGGAGGGGCAAAAATTACCATTCCCACTCCAGTGAGTGCAACAGTAGGGAAAGTGCTAGATAGCTCAGGGGTAAAAATTACTAGTTTCACTCCAAAGAGTGCAACAGTAGGGAAAGTGTTGGATAGCGGAAGGGTAAAAATTACTATTCACACTCCAGTGACTGCAACTGTTGGGAAAGTGCTGGATAGCGGAGGAGTAAAACGTACTATTACCACTCCACTGAGTGCAACAGTAGGGAAAGTGCTCGATAGCACAGGGGTAAAAATTACCATTCCCACTCCAATGAGTACAACAGTAGGGAAAGTGCTGGATAGCGCAGGGGTAAAAATTACTATTCCCACTCCAGTGAGTGCAACAGTAGGGAAAGTGTTGGGTAGCAGAGAAACAAAAATTACTAATAACATTCAAACAATTTAAAAAATAATAATAATCATAATAATAAATAAACAATATTTTAAAAATATATGATTAAATATATTAAACATATAAAAAGAACACATATTATAATATTAATTACATATAACAAAAAGGTACAAATATTATATAAAATAAATTAATAAATATATTTATAAACTATATTTATTTAAAATGAGTAAATATTAACAAACTAACAAATTATTTAAAACAGAAATGTATTTATTTTATGACCTACCCTATAACACCACACCAATAAAAAAATACTTCCACATTTTTATTTAAATGTATTTCCATAATTCACAGACCTAATGAGAAAGAAATTTAAAAAATAGTTTTCATTATAAAAAACATTCATTGAGTACACGTTATTTAACACTATAATATCCACAACACACACCTAGAAATAATTACACAATTACCATATGATTCACTAAATAATTAATTTTAATTAATTAACAACTCAATAATAATTCTTCAATAAAAAATAAATTACTTCCCACCATGTACACCTATAAACACCTCAACACACACCTAAAATGTATTGCACAATTACCATAATTAATTACTAATTAATTATTTACAAGTAATTAACTAATTATTAATTCATCAATTAAAAATAAATTACTTCCCACCCTTCCCACCATTTTCACCTATAAACACCAAAATATACACCTACAATTATTTCCACAATTACTATAATTAATTGTCAAGTAATTAATTAAAATTAATTATCAACTATTTATTAATTCATTAATAATACATTAATGTACACATTTAACACTATAACATCTCAATTAAACAAATATTAATAAAAAGAATATTCATAAAGGAAATATATTTCACTTACTTTCCACCCAATTCCCCTATAAACCCACATCCCACTACGGAACTAAAAACGCAAAATTATAATTAAAAAAAAATAATACCTACTTAAAATAATCAATATATTTTATATGATTAAATTACTTCCCACCCTGATCCCCTATAAAGCCACAACCTGCTACGGAACTAAAAATGCAAAATTCAAATAAAGAAATTAATAACTACTAACATTTTAGGACATATAATAACCATACAAACAATTCTTTTTTTTTTCTTTTCTTTTTTTTAAAACCTTTATTAGATCAAACAGAGCAATACAGGCGCAGGCCTACAACCACAGGGGCCGGCCGCAAAATCAGGAGATAAAGACAGGAGCATTGTAAATGTGCACGGTAAAAGGAGGAATCACGTTATAGTCGTAGTACGTGGTCGCAGCACAGCGAAACACAAGGATAAAAGAGGTTTCATTTTTATAATATTGAGAAGGAGGCAGCGGCTATATCAACAGAGGCATCACACTACACAATAAACAAGAAGAGACGGGAGGGGTGTACCCCTCCATGCAATCAAAAATCGATGATAAGCAACAAGGCCGAAAACACCCTACGCCCGCAAGAGGCAGGCCAGGAGTAAAGGTCAAACAATGGCTAGCAACTGAGCAAAAACATCGTGTGAAAAACCCACCCGTACAAGACAGAAAGAAGAGACAAGTGCAGATGCCTAACAGAAAAAGGATGTAAGAAGAAGATATAGCCAACCCCCTGGGGAAGAAAGAGAGAAAAGGACCATAGAACAAAACAAACTAAAATAACAAAACGCCTCCAACACCCGCCACCCTACATCACCGTAATGGCTATGGCCTACCCCACTAACAGCGTGCCTGTCGCCCCAGAGTCACCCTAAAGGAGGAAATAAGAGAGAAAGAAGAAGACAATAAAGAAAAAGAATGAGGAGAGGAGCCGGCGATTCAGATACCCGGTCCCCCTCACCCCCGCAACTAAAATCGTAGAGACAGAGGCCATAGAAAGTACAAAGATCAGCAAGCGCACAAAACGCAATCAGTAACAGCCCTACAAGACTTGTCCTTGAGTCACCATTAACCAGCAAGAAGTCCCTCCAAGACCCAAACAAGGTCACCCCTGGCCACTTCTGTGAATAGTAGAACTGCTAAACAGCCTCGCAGTCAGGAGACAGGTCGATACAAAAAGTTCAATCCTTCCAGGCGGTGCAGGCAGCGCCGCCGCACAACATCGTCCCAGCCACCAAGAAATAACCGACGATGCACGGCGACGGCCAGAATGCAACAATACCCCGACCACCAACAAGTCCAAGTCCAAAAACAGGTCTGCCAAGCACGGTAAGGAAAGCACAGAATGCGGGAAGCACCGCAGCACAGGAGCCAGATCCATTCGCACCCTCAAAACTGTAGACTCATCCGGAGAACCTGGCACAGCAACCGAAGGAAATTCAGCGGCACCAACTCGGGGGAAAGCCACTACGCCACAAAATGGCGGATCAGCAATGGCAGCGATCCGTAACTCCAAGTCCCGGGAGTTCCGGAGCAGAGCAATCCGCAGGGTAACCAGTGCAACCAGTATGTGACTACACGTTAGCGTCTCCCCATGTAGCCGAAGTCCGGGGTTCTCAAATTCAGCGGTGTCTCCGTCCCTGGGAGGGGTGCACTCCAAGGCACCATCCGCCATCTTAACCACTTCGTTCTCCGCCACTTCCCCTCCACCTCCGAGTCCAGTCCGACCACCAGAGGCAACAGGTCTCACGGCTGATCGTCGGCAGTCGACGCCTGGTGCGGAAAGGAGAGTCACCGAAAGGCCGGGTGCGCTCCCCGCAGCTCCTCGGGAGCCAACCGCCGGTTCCCGGACGGGACTATTAACATGGGCGGGCATCACACCCAAGGGGAACCGGGCGACACGGCTTCTCTCCGGCTCATTGACAGCTCAAGCAGACGGGGCAACGCACTATTGGGAGTGGGTCAGCACCAACTCTCCCGGCTCGTGGCTCTCAGGCTCCCACTGACCGGTTTCTCATCCAAACCAGGGCCGCCAACACTACGAACACTGCCGGGCAACCTCTGCACTTGAGGCCCCGGCGTCAGCGCCACGAAGGCCGGCAAGCGGACGAGGGCAGGTCTTCGGATCTACTGCATGGTGGAGCCCCAAAAATAGATGGTAAGTGAGCGCTTCTCTTTAACAACGTAAATCAAAAAGCCTCGCTCAGGAGTATCAACAGGATAGGCGTGCGGGGAGGAGGGGACCTCAGAGCGAAGCGTTCATGCGACTGTTCCGATCGCCATCTTGGCTCCTCCCCTCCATACAAACAATTCTTATACAAAAAAAATACATCACACACATATATAATATATATTAAAATACATAAAATTAATAAAAAATCGATATTTTTAACAATTATATTCCTGCAAACGATATTAAGCACTTCGATATTTTTAAATCGATTTTACTTACCTTGACCACGAGAATTTGTCTGTATATATTCCTGACCCTCTGTTTTTTTTACATGATATTTGTGCAATTCGATACTTTTTACTTGATATTCAGTCCCTGCACCACTCTAACTACCATAGCAAAGTATATACTTTAAATAAAATTAAGGGACTCCAAATTCTTCCAATGAGCCTTTCAAACTGAAGGACAGGATCTCCTCATATTTTACTACGAATTCTCACTAGGACACTTTTCTACAGATCAGACTAAAGTGGATTATTTAATTGAGTCCCTGGTGTTGCTCTCGTCTGGGCTACACCTTTGGTGTTTGCTGAAGATGTGAGCCTGGATAGCTATACTCTGTTCTTGATGCAATTCCAGAGGATGTTTCTCATCCAGACCAGGAATACACTGCTGAGGAGGTTCTTTGGGAGATCCAGGAAGGCAGTACTGATGTTTCTACCTACATTATGGGATTCCAGCAACGTATTTCCAAAACAAACCTCGAAAGAACATAACCAAATTACCTTGTTCCATAGAGGCCTTGTAGATGAGATCAAGGACAAATTAATGCAATCCACCTGCTCTGTATTTCTGACTGAACTGACTGACATGTCTTAACTTATTGAACAACAAACACAAAAACATCAGAGAGACTGAATTCTCATCCGCTGAAACTACGGCTTCTTCACAGGCGGAACCCATCCGGATCACTAATGCAAAGGGTCCATTATCTGAACAAGAAACAGAGCACCGTGAGTTGGAGGGCTTTGTTTCTTTGTGCTAATGCTGGTGGATGTCCTGAGGGGTCTGAAAAGATCTTGAGAGAGCCCAGGACGAAACCTCTGTGATGGAGAGAAGGTTAGATTATTCATGGACCTTTTACCTTGGTTATCCTAATCTCCCTGATACAAATTACTTCTAGCTTTCACTTTTACCAATACAAATATGTTGTAAAGGAGGTCCTTTTACAAACGTTTAAACTCTTTTTGAGTGTTGTGCCACAGGACTTTATATGGACGAAGACTGGGCCTGCAGGTAATCAATTACCATGAAACAATAAAAAGCACCAGTGCAAACAGAGGACGGAACTCCATTATCTTCTTGTCTAGTGGGAGAATTTACCACACTCTTATGTCATCAGGATTACATTTACATGTAGTCAGCCAAGGTCCTCCTAGCTGCTCAGCCTGAGTGAGAGATGGTAACGGAATGTTGGTGTGACTGTGATGTGTGGAATGCCTGGGTGCCTGTGTGGATGAGTGGTGACAGTTGGAGATGGACTGAGCAGCTAGGCAGGCTGCTCTTGGTGGGACTGGTACAGGGCTAGTACCAGACAAGAGCTGGCTGGAGAGATTGATGCTACCTTGACATGGAACCAATAAAGAAGACTTGAAATATATTACATGGCTACTAGTGTCTCTATGTCCAGGGTTCAACATTTTTTGGGCGACGAGCGTACCTGGACTCAAGCGTTTTTACAGATGGTACAGATACAAAGAGAAACTAAAAGAGATTACAGTAACCAATAGATTACAAGGGATTTGAGAACCAAGACAGATATATTAATTGAAACAAAGTAAAGAGTGTCTTGTTTTGAGCAACAGGCAAGCCAGCCCCACCAGTGTCCATGTCATCAGACGGCCCTTCCACCGTGTTTGCTCAGCCGGTTCTTGCTCCATGGAATCATCTACAGGTATGGATTGTCATGATAGTGGATGTCTGGATTATATATCACCACTTCCACTTCTTATTGTGTATGCTGCTTGGATGCCTAAATTGTGTAACAGATTTGTGGCTGCACAGATGTGAGTTATGGGCTAACTCAGTGAATGTAATTCACAGGTACCACACATGGACGGTGTGGCTCTACATGTTCGTAAATCAGTCTCGGTGAAGTGTTTTTCACTGCTCACACATTGTAGTGTGGCTTTGAAGGAGTAAATCCAGTTCAGAATTTAGTAAAGCAGTTATTTTACTTTCATCAGTTGTGCACATTCAGTTGTTTGGCAAATGTTTGGGCACAGCGATGAGTAAGTAACTGCATAGAAGGATATGGTGTTGGAGATTTACCTTACAGTGTGGCAGATAGACTCTCTGCAAGTCAAGCGTGTTTTCGCTTATGACCAGTAATGAGATGTTCCATGCTCTGTGAAGAAGATGTGCACATTACGTCTGGGAGTATGTACTTTGCTCACACTCGATCGTCTGGGCGCTGTGCCAACAGTTTGTTTTAACAGCATCTGATAGTAATGAGCTAAGAGTCAAGTGAGGACTGATATTACTATTATTTTTTTGTCCTTCATTGTTGGTCTCGCTGAGACATCAAGACTGTGAGCGTTTTTATAATTTAAACTGCTGTGTTACTGTTCAGAACATGAGGCGCGTGTCACATACACCGTGCGCACTCCTAGCTGCATGATGGCGCAGAACTTTCTTCATGATGCTCTGAGACGCCTGGCTCCTTCTGACTCTTTCTTTTCTTCTGACGTTTTGGGGCACACACGCACAGTGAACCACTCTTCACCAGCGTGACACAGCGTGCCGCCATATTGGGATTGGTGTATCTCACCAAGGCTGTAGGCTGTGTCTGCTCTGCTTCGCTAGTCACCTAGTTCTTTCTGCATGGAGTTTGTTCAATCATCAGCAGCATTGCACCCAGCCAGATTAGGTAACTGAATGTTGGTGTGACTGTGATGCGTGTAATGCCTGGGTGCTGTGTACATGAGTGGTGACAGTTGGGGATGGGCTGAGCAGCTAGGCAGGCTGCTCCTGGTGGGGCTGGTACATGGATAGTACCGGCCCAGAGCTGGCAGGACAGAGATTGATGCTACCTTGACATGGAACCAATAAAGAAGACTTGAAATATATTACATGGCTACCAGTGTCGCTATGTACAGGGCACAACACACACCATTTTTGGTATTGTTCGGTTCACAAAAGGAGATCATGCCCTTTTAATTTATAGCATTGCCTAACTTCACAGTGA
Organism: Lissotriton helveticus; assembly: GCF_964261635.1. Taxonomy (NCBI): domain Eukaryota; kingdom Metazoa; phylum Chordata; class Amphibia; order Caudata; family Salamandridae; genus Lissotriton; species Lissotriton helveticus. The sequence goes on from NC_136061.1 coordinate 729,777,713, forward strand.
TCTCTGTTATTCCATGGCTTGAAGGACTGAATCCATATACAAACTAGGCTTTCTGAACTGCCTCATTGTATTCGTTATTTTGCCAGAATCATTGTTATGCCACTGGAATCTAATGGTCTCTGGCTTAAGTACTATTAAGGAAGTCAAGTGTGCTGTACACAAAAAGGAGTTGAGGAATATCCCCGTACCTGAAGGGTTGAGCGGTTTCTCAATCGGAGTATGTCCTCCCTGGGCAGAATATAAATCACAAAAAATACCCCAATGGACCAACTCGTGGTTAATGGTGCTGGTACTCTAACTATACAAAAGAACATGGGCAGTAAAAAAACGGGAAGAGGAAGGGGGGCCTCCCTAGTTCAAGGTTGCACCTAACTCAACCATAAGTGTGGGGAAGGAAAACACTCTTTGTTTAATTACCCTCACAAACCCTAGTGGTGTCATGCTTCATCATCGGGTCACCCCAACTCCTAAAAGTCGGGGTGGGCTCGACCACAGTGTTGGGAGCTCTTTGTATAAATGAAGACCAGGGGGACTAAAGATTAAAAGACCTCATGCAGACCCCTGGTTTCCCTTTATTCTTGGGTCTGTCTGGGTTATTAAAAAATCTTTAAACCGGGTCCGTAGGAGTATTATGGTCCTAAGACCATGGTGCCGACATGTTTCAGTCCTTGGTGGCTGTATAGGTCCTGGACTTTCTTCAGGGCAAAGGATACCACCTCTGGGAATTACAAGATAGGGGAGTACCTATCCTATCAATGTTGCGAGGGCAGAGTAGCTACTCCTCGTGTGTGTATAACAGATAATTGATCTGTTATGTGCGATCCTCCATCCTTCTTGGGGAGGCTCAGTGTATCACACAGGACCGATATGATAACGTGGGTGGTCTTCAATTAAAGATTTTGCCCGCTTCTCAAACCTAATAGGTAGTGGTCCTCGGCTTGTCCTTGAAGTCAAGTGTGCACCAACCTTTCCAGGGTCTTTGAGAAACATAAAATGTGTTCACTGCTCACCAACTAAAAACCCGGTTGTGCTATTCCAACTGAAATGGATGCTGCAATACCAGGTTGCATGTATCGAAACAGGAATAAGAGGTCCTACAACAATATTTGGAGCAGAGTCTAAGGAATGGATTAATTGTATGATCCACCTCTCCCGCAAGGATACCCCTGTTTTTGTTCTTGAAAAAGGCACAGAAGTTAAGGCCCTCTATTGATCAAAGCAGATTGAATAAAGCTACCATTAAGGAATTATCACTGATTAATTTTTTGGGGGCATCTGTACAATGGACAACGATATTGACAATTCTAGATCTCCATGATGCCTATCATCTCTGCATGAAGGAGGCATACATATGTGGAAAACAGCTGTTTTACTTCCTTTGGTCACTATGAATACAGAGTTATTCTCTTTGGACTTTGATGCAATTATTCAACGGTTTATCAACCATATATTTTCTGATGTCTTGAATAAACATGTTGTTGTGTACTTAAATTACATATTGCTATATTCAAAAACTATAAAAGAGCATAGAAAGCATGTGACCTCCATACTGTTCTGATTACAAAACCATCATCTCAATTGTAAGCCTAAGAAATGTGAAATCAAAAAGTCCAATATTGCGAACTTGGATCTTCATCAGAGCACAACTAGCTCATCTACTGAATTTAGTAACATAGCTGATCTGAGCACCACTAACTTAACTATAGAACCTAGTAACATAGCTACCATACAAAACGGCCTTTCCCTTACATCTGTGAAAGGAATCCGGAGCCAGATTTACACAAGTCATCACAAGGCAAAATAAGTCCTTTAGTAGGTTCACTAAGTAACGCAAAGCCACCTTGTGTTGCTCTGCACGGTTTAGTAAATACAAAGTGATGCAAGGCAGCGTATATCGCTGCCTTGGATTATCTTGTGGCAGGGAGGCATTCCATAGGTGAAGTACTCACATTCCCACGCACCAGCCCCTGGTGTTTGATACAATGCCAGAATTACAAATGTCTGTAAAGCTGGGATTGTGCCAAAATGAGTTGTCTTCCAGACCTAGGCGTAACAAGGAGAAAACTCTTTATCCCTCCTCGGTACTTCCTCTTTGTAAGCTTGCTGCATTCTGCAGCACACATGCAATGAGTAAAATGCCTTTTAGGATTGTTTTAGTGCAGAAAGGTGTTCCATCCTGCACTAAACCCATCCTGTCTGTAATGCAGGTGCAAGGGTGATTGTGTTGGTGCTAGGCAACCATAAGTGTGCCATCACTATTAGACAGCAGAAATGCACCATATATTTGTAAATATGGCACATTTCTGTTCTCTCCCCTTCACACAGTGCAGTAAGTTATCTTGCTGCATTACATTGTAGGAAAGAATAGTTACTCTGACCCCCCAGTGTTCTCTTGCTGTGGCCACCTTCTTCCAACAGTTTACAGATGGTTGTGCCCACAAGTCCTGACACAGATGTCTGCTTTTAAAGAAGGGAAATCTTCACGGAGGATTCCATTGGAAGAAACACAGAATCTACCTTTCAGGATCTTAACAAAGGCATTACACAAGCTCCTGCACTATGTCATCTTGATCCAGATAAGCAGTCTGGCATTGATTCAGATACCTCACAAAAGGCAGTAAGTGCAGTAGTGTTACAAGTACAGTACACTGACAGTCTTGAACATCTGATATTCCAATTATTTCTTACTACCTGTGAGCAAAGTTGCTCTATCCCAGAAAGATAGTTGTCAGCAATGAGACATGGTTCTATAGACAGGAGACATGTTGTTATTGAGGACCAGGAACTGAGAGAGATATGAAGAGATCATTGAAACTTTTAATGTATTCAAGGAATGCAATGCAGAAACTATTCCTCTACAGTATGACATTTTTGTCACATATGTTCCTAGTGAGAGCTGATGATATCTCACATCGACACACTCCAGAAATAAAAGCCCACAAATCAGATCTACTGTTAGTTGCATTGTTGGAATCATACAATTCTTACCACAAAGACTATGTGATGCCAAGTGGACGTCAAAAACCTTGGTGAAGTGCAATCCATTTTATCTTTAATTTCTGGTGTAGGTACCGTATATACCTACTAGAGAATTACAGGAAAAAGTGCTAAGAATGTGCATGGCACAACAATATCAGAACATCGCAGTATATGATCCACATTTAACCTGGTTCTTTGTTGTTCTGGTGGCTCAGCGTATGTCATGAAGTTGAATGATACATGAAGGCCTGAGTAATTTGGGCACAAGGAAATACCACTTATAAAACGTTGTGTGACTACAACGTTTGTCAGCTCCACCTCGACCATGGCACAATATTTCACCAGACTTTTTAGTAGACTTATCTCCCTACAAAGGTAACCATACAATCATTATTACTGTAGAAAACTGCTCCAAGAAGGCCCATTTCAGTCCATTTGAAGCCCTTTCATCAGCCACTGACATGGCCCTATGCTTCAGAATGGACATACTTAATTTACATGGTTTACGACAAACTATTATCCTTTGGTACGTGTAGCCACTGATATTCTCAAACAGTTACAAATGCAAATCTCTAACACTCTAAGGAACCCATGAAGGCTACAGTTGATACCTTTAGAAACCACTACCCTAAAATTGTTTTCCGGAAGCAAGGTATGGTTATCATATCATTTACTTCCTGCCCAACAACTACCGTTACCACCCATTGTATTGGACCGTCCATTATCTGCACATAGACATCCAGTTTTCTTCCATCTAAAACTGCCCAGCATCTCGAAGATACATCCCACCTGTCATATCCCTCACTTGAAACCACATTTGCCTAGCCCACTTCATAGTTTATGCACCCAACCACTTGAAATGACCAATGACCAGCCCAGGTATAAAATACATGAAATCTGGGGCTCTCAGTTTTTAGGAGTGGGGGAAAGATCCCCCCTAGGGAATGATCATGGGTTTCTTATTCCTCGGTGTATGCTCCTGCCCTTGTAGCCTTTATAGAGAAACATAGGCCCAGTTGCATCAAGCATCCATTTTGCGATTCCTTATTAGCAAAAAATAAGGATTCGCTAATAAGGAATAGCAAAATGCTATGCAGGAAGAAATCGCAAAAAAATGGCGATTTCTTAATATTCCTTAATTGTGACTCGCACATTGCGAGTCGCAATTAAGGAATACCTCCCCATTCATTCCTATGGGCCTAGAGGCCCATAGGAATGAATGGGTAGACATTCTCAATTTGCGATTCGCAATTAGCGAATCGCAAATTGAGTATGCAATTTCAAGGGTGCAGGGGTGTCCAAACGACACCCTGTTGCACCCCTGAAATTAATCTGTGCACATATGTTGCGCACACACATGCCCTAATGGCATGTGTGTGTGCAACATGAAACTTTGAAAAATGCACAAAAGTGCATTTTTCAAAGTTTTTCCAAATTACCATGAAGTTCAACTTCATGGTAATTTGCTCCCCCTATTAGCGAAATCGCAAATTTTTTTACTTTGTTGCATTTCATTTAAGGAATCTCAATTTGGGATTCCTTAAATGCAATCGCAATTTAAGGAATCTCAATTTAGAGATTCCTTAAATTGCGATTTTTGCATTTGGGATGATGCATCCCTCTCAAATGCAGAAATCGCATTACCGGTCGCAGAGGGTCAGATTCTGAGAATCTGCCCCTCTGCGACCGGTATTTTTGCATTTGGGATGCATCATCCCAAATGCAAAAACCGCAATTTAAGGAATCTCTAAATTGAGATTCCTTAAATTTCGATTGCATTTAAGGAATCCCAAATTGAGATTCCTTAAATGCAATCACAATTTAAGGAATCTCAATTTAGAGATTCCTTAAATTGCGATTTCTGATGATGCATCTATCCCAAATGCAGAAATCGCAATACCGGTCGCAAAGGGGCAGATTCTGAGAATCTGCCCCTTTGCGACCGGTATTTTTGCATTTGGGATGCATCATCCCAAATGCAAAAACCGCAATTTAAGGAATCTCTTTTAAGGAATCTCAATTTAGAGATTCCTTAAATTGAGATTTCTGCATTTGGGATGAGATTCCTTAAATTGCGATTGCATTTAAAGAATCCCAAATTGAGATCCCTTAAATGAAATGCAACAAAGTAAAAAAAATTAGCGATTTTGCTAATAGGGAAGCAAATTACCATGAAGTTGAACTTCATGGTAATTTGCAAAAACTTTGAAAAATGCACTTTTGTGCATTTTTCAAAGTTTCATGTTGCGCACACACATGCCCTTAGGGCATGTGTGTGCGCAACATATGTGCACAGATTAATTTCAGGGATGCAACAGGGTGTCCTTAGGACACCCTGCACCCTTGAAATTGCATTCTCAATTTGCGATTCGCTAATTGCTAATCGCAAATTGAGAATATCTTCCCATTCATTCCGCTCTTTTCACTTTGATAGCGGCCGTGGAACTTCTAAAGAAAGGGGCGTCGCCCTCTTAACGTGAAATTAGGGATGGATGAAACTGCATAGTTTTTTCTTCACATAGTCAAGCTACAGGTTTAATAGGTGGTACCCGAGGATGGGAACCTGTTTGAAAATTGGGACGGTCACAATAGTTTTTATCCATAGAGCCCCATATTTACCATTTGTTTATGAGCAAAAATGATTTTCTGTTTCTCTTGCTACTAGCTAGGGTCCATTCAGTCATAAGACAAAGATACGCGGGGTAAACTTTTATGTACAAAAGCTTGCGAGATATCAGCAACAAAGTATGTCCATCCAGCCCCAAGCAACCCAAAAAAGCGCCTGGCTAACACTGTAAGAGAACGTGCACCTTCAGTTTCACTAGTCCCACAAGAGATGTCTGCTCCAACCAAGTCTAACAGGAGAAAAAGCAGTCAACAAGTAAAACAAGAAATTTCACAATATATTTTTAGCTCAATGACCGTGGTCTACCCAAGATTACCCTCCCATAATAAAAATTACACACAGTCCAAGAATATAATAGTTTTTATGAATTCTAGTTTGAGACAGCAAGAGCTTACATTCCTCTGTAATTATTCCAGAATCTTAAAAGGCCTTTGTAGTGTTGTGGCTCGGGTCCTTGAGTGGCAGACAACAAAGAGCCGGATGACACTTTCACAGTGGTGGCTAGGGCATACCCAACCCACGCCCGGGGTCCCAGGATATTTATTAACTCTCCACATGCTGGCCAGGCGTACACCTGACCAGTCTATTATCTTACGCCTGATCGGGTTTCACCGGGGCCAGCCCTCACTCAGTGCACAGCATGGGGCTGCCTGGTGGGCCACAACATTACATTCCTCCTTTACCAGGAGAACAGCAAACTAACTAAACCAAATACAGAGAAAAGGAAGATGGGGGAAAGCAGGGGAATCACAAACATCAGTCCATGATAGCAGGATACTTATGGAACAGTCTTACTTGGTCTGCAGACATGACCGCTTCCTCCGCTTGGAGGCTGACGGCAGGCTATGAAGTCCTGGTACCTCTGGGATAGCTATGGACAGGGGCGCAGGCTGTACGGACTCTGACTGCCTCTTGCAGAGGGAGTGGGAGACGCCTCAGGAAAACTGTCACTGTCTCTGAACGGCTGGTCGCTTCCAAGTTCCTTGTTTCGGGCCTCCTCCCGAGCCGGGGTGCCCTGACCATCTACCGTGGTGGATGCAGTGGGTTGGCTGGCATCTTCCTGGGAGTCATGAGGACTTTCCGGGTCAGCCATCCTTTGTTAGTTGGGTGGAAGAAATTCTTCAGCGGCGTCATCTAGGACCCTCTTGAAGAATGATACATTCCAGTTTACGCTTTTGTGTCCCCTCGAGGCTGTCACCGTTGTATCTTTGACTTTCAGTTATATTCCATGGGTCTAGTTCAAAGGGCAGTCTGAGCTTTCCTCCGGAGTGGTGGTCCCGCACGAGCAAATGGTCACCGACGGTGATCGGGCTGTCCTTCGCATGTCTCCTCTGGGAGGGGAACGTCCTTTACAACGGAACTTTTACAACGAAGTACCGTTACGACGCAGGTTTAACAACGAAAGTCATTACAACGACTTTCGCTGGAGGGCGCTCTAGGATAGGTAGTAGTTTAATTTACTATCCAGCACCTTCCCTACTATCCACGGGGACTGGAGTTGGAATAGTAAATTAAACTATTCACTATCCAGCGCCCCCCAACGCAAGTCGTTGTAACGACTTGCATTGTAAAACATGCGTCGTAACGGTACGCGTTGTAAAAGCACGCGTGGTACCGTCATAAATCCCCTCTGGGATGCCTCGTGGTTGGTCTACGTCCGCCTTGCCAGTGATTGATTTGGGGGGTTCTGGGTCTTGGCCCGCATCGTGGGATGGTGTCTGTCACCGTCCGCCCGAAACAAAGTTGGCTCGGGGAAATGCTGGTAGCGCACTGAGGGTTGAGACGGTATTCTCGGAGAAACTGGTATAGCGCTTGTTCCAGGTTGTGGCCATCGGCCAAAGCTATTTGGATCGTCTTGTTCAGAGTCCACATCAGGCGTTCTACTTCCCCATTCTCTCGGGCCTCCTTGGGGTTATCCGGCGGTGCTTGATCCGGTGGGAGGCCAGGTACTCGAGTAGCTCTACACTGGTGAATGGCGGACCGTTGTCAGTACGGAGTTCTCCAACTAGTCCAAGCGGGGCCATGATTTTCTCCAGTTTGGGAATGACTTCTCCTGCCGATGTGGAACGGACGATTTGGACTTCTGGGTTTCGTGGATTTCCACAACTACTAATATGTAGTTTCCTCGTGGTAGGCTGTTGAAATCCGTGCTTTCTCTTTTCCACGGGGCGCTGGGGGCTGCTTCTGAGATCACTGTAGTGGGTCTGCTGGGTAGGCTTTTTGCGAGGCAAACTGGGCAGCCGTGGACGATTGATTTGATCTGCTGATCTAGGCCGGGGAACCAGACTTTGCTCCTGAGGCGGGTCATTGACTTGACAATTCCCTGGTGTGTTCCATGTGCGAGGAGTGCCGCTTGCTGGGTCGGGCTTTCTGGTAGGATGAGTCGCGGCCCTCTCAGGAGACAGCCATCAGCAGACACGGACAACTCTTGGCGTACTTGATGCTGGGCCTTCAAGGTGGCTTGGGCTTTCGCCATGCGGAATTGTGTCAGCTTCTGTAACAGCTTCCAGTCTCCTGAGGTGATTGCCTGGATGGGGATTTGAAGGCAGTCTTCATCTCTTGTGGCCTGTGTCACTTCATCCAATGAGATCAGGAGCGGTCTGGACCGTTCGATGATCATCCACACATAGTCCTCTGTTGCTGCCGCTTCAGCAGCTTCTGCCCCGGTGACAGGCTGGGCGTGCCTGGACAGGAAGCCCGCCGCGTTCCGTGTTCCTGGTTTTGTACTCCACGGTGAATTGGAATTCTTGCAGCTGCAGTACCCATTTTTCAATCTGCGCGGGAGGGCGCGATGACGACACTTGAAACAGCAGGATGAGAGGCTTGAGGTTGGTTATGACTGTGAACGGATGCACATAGATGTGGAAGTGGCGGCACCCCCACAGGATCACGATAGCTTCTTTCTCGATTTGAGAATAAATTTGTTCCGTGGGTGTAAGTGTCCTGCTGGCGTAGGCGACTGGGGCCCATGCTCCACAGATCTGTTGCTGGGCTAAGACCGCACCCAACTCCCTGGGGCTGGTATCCACTACGGGCTGGGACTCGTGTCTGGGATCGAAGTACACTAGCGTAGTGTCAGCTGAGAGGGCTGCTTTCGTATGGCGAAAGGCTTCTTCTTGTTCTGCTTCTCACACCCCGTGGCTAGTGGCTTTGGTGAGGTCACAGAGGGGCACTGTCAGGTCAGAGAGGTCCTTGATGAATTGCCTGCAGTAAGTGACCATGCCCAGGAAACTGTGGACACTGGACACTGACCTCGGAGCTGGGGCATTTAGTATGTCCTTTACTTTGTCCGGGTCTGGGCCAATGCCTGTGTCTGAGAACTGGTAGCCAAAGAAACTAATGTCTCTCCTCAAGAACTCGCATTTTTCACAGTATAGGGTAAGCCTGCTGTCCTGGAGGGGAAACATCGTTAACAACGCAGTAACTACACCGCAATGCTGTTACATCGCGGTTGTTACAACGACCGCGATGTAACCACGATATGATATTACAACGCAAGTCTTTACATCGACTTGTGCTAGATGGCGTGCTGACATTACAAATAGTGTAGTTTACTATCCCAACACCTTCCCTACTGTTAAGTGGACTGGAGTTGGAATCATAAATTACACTTTTCTAATGTTAGCACGCCATCTAGCGCACGTCGATGTAAAGACTTGGCTTGTAATGGCATAGCGTGGTAACATCGCAGTCGTTGTAATGACCACGATGTAACGGCACGCGCTGTAATAACTAACGTTGTTCCGTCATACATCCATCCTGGAAGCGGGAGAACACAACTTGGAGGCACAGGAGATGTTCTTTCAGCGTGGGAGCATGCACCAGAATGTTATTGCTCACGTTAAGCACTCCTTCCAGCCCCTGGAGGACACTCTTGACGATGTTCTGAAACACCTCGGCTGCGCTTGAGATTCCGAAGTTGAGGCGAGTGCAATGCCAAAGCCCTGCAAGGGGGGAAAGGGTTGTGATGTGGCAAAAGTCCGGGTGGAGAGGAATCTGGTGGTACCCTGAGCGAAGGTCCATCTTAGAGAACCATTTGGAGCCGGCTAACTCCCCAATTATGTCGTCTACTGTTGGAGTCCGGTTGCTTTCACGTTTGATGGCGAGGTTCCGGACTCTCATATCCACACAGATGTGGATCACCTCCGGCTGAATATGTTTCTTTGCGACGACGATGGGGGACACCCATGTAGTATGGCCTCTCACCCGTTCAATGATCCCTGCCATCTCCAGAAGACGTAGTTCTGCTTCTACTTTAGGGCGGAGGTGGAAGGCGATCCTCCTGTGATGGAGGACTATCGCGGCCACAGACTTGTCAACATGCAGCTGGACAGCCGGGCCCTTCAGGCATCCAATTCCCTCGAATAGAGCTTCAAAACCGTGCAGCAGACGGTGCAGGTCGTGGGCGTGCACGGTGAACGCAAATTGGATCAGGTTGAGATCCTGCGCAGTGCGGCAGCTGAATTGACCCTTCTTGCAACTTATAGACTTTGACCTGCTGGCACGTGGCATTACGAGAGAGATTGGCTTGCAATACACCACAGGCATTGTAAATGATAATGGGCCATATGTATCAAGAAGTCATTTTGCGATTTTCAAATAGCAATTTTTTGCGAATCGCTATTTGAGAATCGCAAAATGCTATGTATGTAGGATTTGCAATACATTTTGCGAATCCTACATATTTCTTAATTGCGAATTGCAAATTGCTATTCGCAATTAAGTATACCTCCCATTTAGGCCCATAGGAATGAATGGAAAGACATTCTCAATTTGCGATTAGCAATTAGTGAATCGCAAATTGAGAATGCAATTTCAAGGGTGCAGGGGTGTCCAAAGGACACCCTGTTGCACCCCTGAAATAAGCATGAGTGCACATGTGACGCACATACATGCCCTAAGGGCATGTATGTGCTTCACATTGCACTTTGAAAAATACAAAAAGGTGCATTTTTCAAGGAAATCGCAAATTACCACCAACTTGAAGTTGGTGGTAATTTGCGATTCCTTAAGGCCAATTAGCATTTTTTTTCATGCTTCTTACATTGCATTTAAGGAATCGCAAAATTTGCGATTCCTTAAATGCAATCGCAAAATAGGGAATCGCAAACTTTGCGATTCCTTATTTTGCACGCAGATTTCTTTAATACATACCATTGAGCAAAAATGCATTCACGAACGCATTAATGCTTAATACATATGGCCCAATGTGTTTAAAAAACCTGCAATAATAAAAGGCATTGTCATTTACAATGCCAATAGGTCTGTTTCCAAAATGCTAGACTTATTGCATTGCAAATGCTTGTTTAAATGACTGTCACTGCCCTACACTGTTTCCTCATCCCAAATCCAACATAGCTGCCTTTAGTCCTTTTGAGTCAAATCATGTTCTTCTCCTGTTCTAGGGAATAAATGAACACAAACTAATGCAACTTGACTACATTTATTCAGAGGGCTCTTTGCTCCTTCAGTATATTTTGGCTCAATTGTCCCTGGCTCTTCAGTCCTTTGATTCTTCGGAGTCTGTTTTCCCCTTTCCTCCTTGAGCCCTTTACTTCATCATCATCAACTTGGACATCAGATGCTTCCCAGTAGATTGTTAAGGCCATTTTCTACCTCTTCTCTTTGCCCACCTTCAAATTACAGGACAGTGGCGGTGCAATGCAGCCTGTTACCATCCACTTGTAAAGCTTCACATTGTAATGCATCTCTTCTTTAAAGCCGCCTCTATTGGTATTGCCAATGCTTGATAAACCTTGCTTACGACTGTCTAAGATGAACATACAGTGACGAGGACTTTTTGCGTGGAGCTGGTGTCCGGGTAAATGAACTGCGATATATTTTAAATAAATAACAAATTAAACTGTTACAGTATGCCTTACGCTAAGTCCGCAAGTAATAAATATGGGGTTACTGGTCCTCCGCCCATGCGTGCACGATCTCTTGCACAGACTCGAACACAAATGTGTTTTAATTGCCTTGCAAAAGAATGCGCATTTTAATTGGACCTACTGGTGTGATGTACAGCAGGAAAATATATGTTCCTGCGCTTGTTTGCTGTAAATGCTCCTGTGCTTGTTCGGACGTCATGCCAGGTGAGCTATTAATATGTATTATTCTGGTGATGCAAGCAAACAATGAAGTGCAGCTAGAAGCAATATTCTCCTTTAAAAACATATACTGAATTATGAACTGCTGCTTCTCTGGACTCGAATAAAACGTTTAAAAAGGGGTTTCTGTAATGAAACAGGCACACAATGAAATGGGCACACAATGAAATTGTGTGCCCATTTCAATTTCAGAAATAACATGTTTAAATAATGCTTGCATTGCGTCTGCCCTCATATGACATGTTTACTACTCGAAGACTTGTCCATCTTCCCTCGCTGGCGTCTGTCCTTACTTTCAGTTTCCACACAGAAGAACGTTCTCAGTCGAAGAAGGACCAGTACAGTAGAGCCTGTGATGAACCTGGCGGTATTTGTGCACATGTGGCTGACGTCTGGTTGCTCACGGCTTACACATCTGGAAGTAATCACTCCCATACACACTGGAGGGAGGTTTTCTGCCTGAGGAACAAAGCACATCTTACTTGGGGATTTCAAGAGCTTTCATAACACTTTGATACCGACAGGATTTGCTCAGGAGACACTTTAAAAAACACTTGATATTTTAACTTCGACGTGGCAAGGCAAGGCTGACTTTTATGTAGTTCTATCTCGGGGGTGACCTTGTGCTTCACAAACGTTGTTACTTAGATGTATCTTGGAGAAACCTCAAGGAACGATGGAAAGTCTCCGTTCAGCTTTTCTTGCTGTTTTTATCATCACTATCATCGCACACAACCTCTGTGCGGCGCAAGACGATGACATGATTCACTACATTGAAAGGCGCTTTCTGACTTTGGAGGTAAGTTCTGCTCTCTCTGATGTTGACTACAGTACGATGCTTTCAATGTGCCTTTCTAGACCTGCTCCATGTGTGCTCAACATAGGAGAAATACGGTAATCGCCATAAGAACTTTAAGATGTTGCATAATGTGTATCACTGTTCAATTTGAAGCCTGTGTTCATGAAAATGTTTTTGTAATTAAGTACCATATTACTAGCAAAGGATCCGAATTAAAATATCTATAGATTTTTTAGAAACGCCACAAACATAGAAGTAGGTTATTCTTATTGAACTGTTATAAAATATCAAAGCAGGAACGTATCTCCACAGTAAACAATCAACACTTTAAAAATGTCCTATAATGAGGGTTGTATGCTGCTTTTGTTATATCATGATACACTAAATGAATCTGTATGGATTGGCTTCAAATAATACTTAAATGCTACGTAATTGCAATGATAGGTTACTGAATAAGAATGAAGGCAAAATGTTAAGAGGCAGTACAGTGAACAGTAATGTCCCAATAATAATTACCTGCCTGTTCATTTGGAAAGCATTTTAGTGATTATGTAATACGCCAAATCCTGCCACATATGAAAAGGAAATACTCAGCTTAGTCTCGTAAACAGTGTCTCTTGCAATATGTAATATGAATGTTAAATCACATCAAGAAAATTATCACTGTCATTTATAAAGAAAATGTTGCTTTTAGTTTAGCACATGTGCAAGGGATCTACTCATTCTTTATAAGTCATAAAGAAACTTTTTTAAATATAGAAAGAGCATTAGATGGCTGAACACCATGCCTTGAGACCCTCTTAGCTGAGTAGTCGCACTACACAAACCATGATTGATTAAATAATTGACAATAAATCTTCAACTGAGGCTCCAGACCCCCCTGTGTATTCCCGAGGCATAGTGTGGCTCCCTACCTCTGTAGCGAAGCTTCTTTGTATGTCAGGGGCTGAAGGAGGCAGAGGCCCCCACCAGAGTTATCTCGAGCAATTTGCTCTTCCTTAGATGGACGAGGCCTGTTGAGCCTTGACGAGCATGATGGCGCCTAGAACATGTGCTTTCAAATTTAGCATCACTGAGGCAAAACCTGCCTTTGCTTCAGAAATGAAACACTGCATTTGAAAAGTGACTTTTTGACACTTTTATTTAGTAACTTATGGAACCCATGTACATGTAATTCCTAGCTTGATTTAAATGTGTTTAGTTAGATTTTGTTCTCACTATGAAAATGTGACTTTAATGTGTGAAAACTGTTTAATGTGCATTAGTAGAAAATAATTTGTATTAGAACTAGCACAATTTTATAATGTAGAGAAAACAGAAAACACTTTAAATTAGTTTTTGCTCTTGGAAAGTTTCTGTTGACCTTAAGATAAGCAAAGGAATTTCTCTTCCTGTGAAGAGAACAGCTGCATAATTCATAGTTGTGACCTCTCTGAGCTGTATCTCTGTAGTTGCTGGAAGGTTTAAACAAAGCCTCTTTTAATTCTTTGCTATAGTGAGAATAGAAAACATACATTATTTAAAAAGTGCATTAACATGTTACTTTTAATGTTTCTTGTTTAATTAAAAGGTACTTTTGCAGCTCATGTATGCATTTAGTTATAAATAATGTGTTTTTATTAGAAGGTTAGTAGATTAAATTAGATTAGATAAAATGCAGCATGTGCTGTGGAAAGGATTTTCACCTGCCTATCTAATAAGATGACATATGCAGCTGCCCAGGTGTCCTTGTGGAGAATGCTGGATTCCGGATTGGAGGAAGATGCCTTGAACATTATTCTCTGATAAATTGTTCCTAGTTTAGGAGTTTCATTGCACTTGCGACTTCTTGCAGAGACCTTTGTGAGAGGCAGAAGCTGTAGAGATTAGAGGGCTGCAGAGGAGTTTCAGACTCTGACACAGAAATGAAGGGAAGAGAGCAGAAGTGATTTGGAGAGGACAGACCTTGATGGAGAACCGAACAGAGAGCAGACTAGGCAGATTAGATGTAGTTTTAGTTCCATTCTGACTTTTCTTAAGATCCCTAGCTTTAAGCTGTGACTGATTTGCTTTGTCAAGGCTTATTTGTTTTATGCTTGATTTCTCTTTATGGGAGATTCTGCAATTATTAATGATTGACCTAGCTTTATGCTATCACTCACTCTTGCACTGTATTTCTTTAACTCTTCTTGAGTTATGACTGACATCATTTGTGCCTCACTGTCTTAGACAGGGAATGCTTCTTTATGGAACGCTTGTGTGGAAATTATTATGCTTGTACTAACTTACATATTCTATTTTCAATTCTGTAACCTGATTTATATCTGACTAATGAATGAAGAGTCAGAGAACCTTAAATTTTAATTAGAAAATAAATCCCTTTAAAACTACTCAAAACTCTCATTATTGACTATGTTTATTTGCATTTGAAATTGCTCATGTTTATGTAGGAGCTCTCTGGTCATAAACGGTGGCAAAGATTTATCGACCTTAAGCGGAAACCAGGGTAACGGTAATCAGAGGTAATGGTACCACATGTGTTAGATTTTCCAAAGCGAAATTACCGTGGGATTTTCGCTGGATCAGGAATGGCTCTCTCAAAATGGCAGCCAGGCGGCACTAGAGTAGGAATGGGGCCCTGAGACGTTCAGAGCGTCGCTTCTGGATAGGCCGGACAGGAGCAGCAAATCTCTGCATTGGATCCCCTAAACTGGGCTTGATTGACCTGGGGAGCTAGCGCTACCTAATTATTCATGGGGAGATTCATGCAAGCCACTTACCGATCCACCAGGCCGGACATGGATAACGAGGCCTGGAGAGGATGTACAGCCTACTGTGAGGGCAGAGCGAGACCTACACACAGTTTCTCCCACCAGTCGGCATGGCTGGCCCCATAGCTGTGGGAAGCTAGTTTGGGAATAAGGGCCAACTGGAATCTCCCTTCATAGGCAACCTCTGTAGCTGTACAATGGGAGGAGATAGTGTGTAAAGGACATCCTAGCAAACAAAAATGATATGTTGGATTGGGACTGTATGATGGAGGTCCATAGGAGGTTAGGATTTGGAGCCAAGTTCCTGCAGTGGGTAGCACTGTTATATTCACAGCCTACCGCACAAGTGTGTATGGGTTATGTATCAAGCAGTTGGGGTGGTTGAGTGGGGGACCAGACAGGGGTTCCTGCTCTCCCCACTACTGTTCACAGTGGCAGTGGAGCCGCTGGCCTTTGTTTTTCGAGGGACATAAGCAGAGTGGAGCATGAGATTAGGGAGCACTATGCATATGATGTCACTATATGCCGATGATATCCTTCTTTATTTAACGCATCGTGAACATTCAATCCCAAAGATACTTGAAGAACTTCAGACATTTTGGAAGCTGTCTGGCTGTGTTAACCAGGGTTAGTCATTATTGTTCCCGTTGCCAAGGCTGTCCACTCTTTCGGTTCTGCTTTTTTGGGGAATCTAGGTGGCAGACTCGCTCCAGCAGCAGCTGGCTTAAATGGTGCATAGTTGAGAGGAGGGACTCCGGGTTTTTGTGCACTTTTGGAATACCCTTCCCTTGTCTAAAATCGGTGGAGTAGTGGTTGTTAAAATGGTGTTCCTTCTACGATGTCTATATGTCCAGTACCAAGTACTGTGTTTAAGGAGTTGGACAGCCTACCGGTTTCATTGGTTTGGGCGGGAAAAATTAGTGAGGTAAGACTGATGGTACTCAAGCTAGATCCTGAGAAAGGGGAGTTGGGTCTACCAGACCTGTTATTATATTACATGGAAACTCAGCTCCAGCACGCAGTGCAATAGTGGTTGCGTTGGAAAAAATTGGGGAAAGAGATTGTTAGCAGGGACTGAGTGGCAGAGAACCTGCCAGTCTGCGTCAACCGACCACATGCCCTTACATAATACATCAAGTGACCAAGACATGGGAATCCCTTGGGATGGCTATAGCTGTTATTCGCATGGGTCAGGGCATGTCCTTGAGAAGATGGAAAGTGAGGGGGTGCACCACGCAGGGTTATTTTTTTTTCCAGGAGACACCTGTATAACATTTCCGGAGGTGCAGGAGTCATTCGGGCGGAAGTGGGACATTGTTGCAGTTTGCTATATTTACCAGGACGATTCAGGAAATATATGGACTTAGGGGCATATTATCAACACAGGCGATAAAATTATCGCTGCTTTTATCGGCAGAAAACTGCAGCTAAAGCCGCTTTTGCGGCAGAAAACTGCAGCTAAAGCCGCTTTTGCGGCAGTTTTCTGCCGATAAAAGCAGCGATAATTTTATCGCCTGTGTTGATAATATGCCCCTTGGTTCCTTGCAGCTCCAGTGGTGGCACAGACGCTGACAGTCTTACTAGAAAGGAGATACCAGGCAAGGACTGTCTCCAGGTTATATGTGGCGTTACAACAAGACAGGCCGCACCTCGTAATGAAAGCACAACATGGTTGGAAGGCAGACATATAGAAACCATTGACAGACAGAGAATGGGGTCAGGCATACATCCAGTTGAGGGACGTATATGACGAAGCTAGGTTTAA
The DNA here is from genome assembly GCF_964261635.1 of Lissotriton helveticus. NCBI lineage: Eukaryota > Metazoa > Chordata > Amphibia > Caudata > Salamandridae > Lissotriton > Lissotriton helveticus. Next base: position 729,794,742 of record NC_136061.1, read on the forward strand.
AACTGGTGCATTTACAGATCCTTCATTGCACAAACCTCATACACATGAGATTACGCAGCATTTACTCCCAACACCCAGGCAAGGTTCTAACAGGCAAACGGGAACAGTCTGATTTCCTGCATATATTATGGATGTGCCCCAAGGTGGTGCATTATTGGGATGAGGTTGTAGGTAAACTACGAGACTTGATAAGGATCCGACTGGATCCCTCGAACAAGATGTGTTTATTGGGGCTTGTTCCCTCCCCTAAGGATGGTAGGATGCAGAGGCAATGTGGGCACCTACTGGCCAAAGGGCGGATTGACATCCATTGGATGGTAAACACAGGGTCTACAGTGTTATCATCGATGAAAAACATTGAGGAATGGGCAGTGGTGGAGGAGCGTAGAATGAGGGAGATGAGGACTGATGAGAAAGTGGAGGAGGATAGTGTGATATGGTCTGACCTGCTTTGCAGCTTAGTAGACCCGGAAGGATATGAGCTGCCCTAAGGAGAGGGGTCGATGTATCGGAGATCCGATGGGGGCTATATCCCTCTCCTAATGGGATGACTGAGAATGATGTAGGGTATAAGAGTTCTCTCGCTGAGGAGAGTTGGTTACGGAGGGAGGGCAGCCATCAGAAAAGCCCCTCCCTCTCCCCTTGGATGACCATGGTTCGGGGGACCCGGAGGATGAGGGCGGAGAAATGGGCACTGCCATGTGACAACCTCATAGGTTATCATCAGCATTGGGACTGCAGTTTTTATGGACTTCATTCCGGCATTGTTCTGATGTAGGAGGCAGGGGTTGCCTTTATATGTTGTATTTTTGAGTGAATAACACACTAAATAAAGATATTAAACAATATATAGAGAGAGGGAATTTGAAAAATATAAATGAGGTAAAAAAACAGAAGTGATCAATCTACACTCGGATTCCAGACAACATGACCTTTCGACAGTTTCCTTAATTCTTATACACTCTATTATTAATGTTTGTTGACTGACGTACTTCTGCTTCTATGAAGTTAACCACTTGTTAACACATATGAGAAAATGAGAACACAGAGCAGCTGACAATCTTTATCATATAAATAAGGTTTTAAAATCTCCATATTTCAAAAAATTTGAAGACTTCATTAAAAAATCAATATTCAACCATAAGTTTCTTACTGTCAGTTTAAATGCCCAAACTATGGTCCAGATGTATGAAGCATTTCACTGGTCGCAAATGGCCCACCAGTAAGATGTATATTGCCATGTACAGAAGGCAAAATGCGGCTCTGTAACTTGTTACTGAATGACAGTTTGCACTTCAGTATTAGGAAGGGGTGGGTTTAGGGCATCCCTTCTTAATACCGAATAGCACTTGCATGTATGACTATTTTGCAACCAGGAATGCAGCCGTAAAACATTTGCAGTTACCACTAACTTCAAGTTGATGGTAGCCCATTCGCAAATTGAAAGGGGGTACCTAAGGGACCCCTTCCACTTTGTGAATGTGGTAGCCAGCATTTTTAAGAGCCGGCGTTGGTCACAATAAAAAAATATTTGTTTATTTAAAAAGCAATGGGTCGCAAACTGTGACCTACTGCCTGAACATTGATGAAGCAGGTCCATTTGCGACCCACTGAGAAACACACTGTTGTACATCACATTTTGCCATTTCCTAATAGCGAATCACTAAAATTCACTACTAGGAAATCGCAAACACGCAATGTAGTACATCTGGCCCTATCTCCAGTAACTACATCACAAACAATGTTGCTATTAAAGTAACATGTAAACATCAGTCTAATAGCAATATCCATATTAAGGGAAAAACGTTGTTCTCACTGATGCTAATCAATTAAGTATTTTCTTTTGTATTCTAAACCAAGGGCCGCATAGAAAAATGTGATCAAGACTTAAGGCAGTTTGTGCAAGAGTTTCGAACTCTTTCAAGGAAGATGATGTCTCACTTGAGGGACCTGAGCATTTCTTCTGCAACTCACACGAGTGAACTGGAAAATTTATCTGCTAGGGTGGAGAGAGCAGAATGGGACATCGACTATGTAGAATCAGCAAGTTCTTCTAAGCCATGCTTAGAAATGCATCACACACTAGTAGAGGAGCGGCTAAAAGAGGAAGCAGAGGAAAAAAGAAACATTGAACGTAAATTGAATTCAAGTAAGTAATTTAAGAGTCCTCTTTCAAATCCATCTAATTAATACACTGTACATGAGTAAACTGTATCCATAAATGAATACTAAGGATAAGCATAAGCAATATTTGACATCACAGAGATTTTAATGATTTTTATGGAAGCAGTACAAACATTGCAGGTATGCCTCGATAACATACATTTACATTGAGTTTCCTATATTCAGTCAGTATAACAAAGTTCGGATGACTAGATAATATTTATTTGTAAGTGAATCTAGAATTCCTTGTGCGATGAGTTGTAGTTGGCAGAGATGATAGGAACCTGTTGTCTCATGGGATTGTTATTGTAAGTTGATATCAAACTCGGGGTGAGAGTTTTCAGCAAGTAAGTAAAATGGAGTAGAACACCCCCAACTTTGAACCTAAGCTCTGATGGCACCAGTGGCACAAGAATCGATCTGTTCATCCTTTCATCCTTCTATCCACCCACTGATATTAACCATTTCACCTTTGCATTTTCTCATTTATTCACTTTTCACCATTCCATCCATCTATTGGCCATTCCTTCCATCCATCCGTTTAGACATCCATCATCTATGCTTGCACACATCTATACATCTGTCTACCTACACATCCATCATTGTCTTATCCATCCATCTATAAAGGATTTCATACATCATTTGCTTATTTTGCCCATCCATTCATCCGTACATCATCCATCATCTCTAATTTTCATTTACTTTGCTATCCATCCTTTCAGATTTCTATTTACTATGCCATTCATCCATCCTCTCAAATTTCCAATTACTCTGCCACTTTTTCACGCACTCATCCACCCATTCTCTAGGATTTCCATTTTCTCTTTCATCCTTTTTTCTCATCCATCCTCCCTCACAGATTTCCATTTACTCTACTATACATCCATCCATCCTCTCAGATCCCTATTTACTTTGGTATCCTTTCAATCCACCCATCCATCCATTCATTCTCAGAAGTCTATTTACTCTGCTATCCTCTCACCCATCACCCCATGCTGAGATTTTCATTTACTCTCCAATTCTTCCATCCATCCATCCATCCATCCATCCATTCCTTTTAGATTTGCATTTACTCTGTCATCTTTTTGCAGTGGAGAGGCAGCGGGGAGAGCAGTGAGAATGGTTGTTGAACTAGCATGAAGAGCAGGCCTAGCATTGCAGATGGTGTCTCTGAGAGTTTGAAGATCCAATATGCCTCGCATCTTGCCCCTCATCTGTTGAAAATGTACAAAGACACCATGTCGCTAGGCACATTACCACCCTCATTACGTGAAGTGGCCATTATCTCTATAGTGAAACCCAGCAATCAAGCCAACAGTTGTGGTTATTACCCACTACTATTGATGAATAACATTTATAAAATATTTCTCAACCCTCATAACGATTCGCCTACTTTCCCTCCTGCTAAATATGATCACGGCTGACCAATCAGGCTTTATCACCGGGCACTCCACAGCACATAATCTCTGTACCATGTTTGCTGTCATGTACACCATAGGTCTCCCCAGCTACGAGCCACATCCCTGCTGTTGGATGCCACAAAGGAGTTCCCCTGCAATGGCTGCATCAATTCCATCTCCTTTACTGCATTTGCCTCAGCCCTCGAATTATAAATCTGATCAAACTACTCTACTCTTCCCCCACTGCAAAACTGAGTATCATGGAACAATTACCCCTTGTTAGACCTGTCAGCCTTAGGATGGTCTTACCCCGCATTTTGCCCTGTGTGCCTAATTTTTGCCACCTTCTTTTTGTTGGACCTAGGCCTCTGGGTGCCATACCACTACCAAACAGTGCTGCGGTGCAGGTGCTCCCTCCTAATAACATGGCTGACACAGGACCCTGCTACTGCGGAGTGGCCATTGAACATACACGCACCAGTAGTTAGGAGCAGGCTGGGACATACTGCTACTGTATCCTTGCCGTTCTGCCTTTTTGTCCCATAGACAGACATGTAGAAGCTCCTGGAACCTTCCAGCCCAGGGAGGAGTTATGCTTTGCCGCCTTCCAGAAGGGTCACCTGACCTAGGGGTATGAGAGGAAAGGAGGGAAACCTGACTAGTTAGTTGGGGCACCACTGGACCTGGGGGAACCTCTGCCGGAGTATAGGTGGTTGGGCCTAGGGGGGAACCTACACTACTGAGACTGACTGAGCTTTGGCCCTGCTGAGGGATTCTGCCAGCCTGCTGACCTTGCCCAGTGAGGGGGAAACCCAAGGGACCAACTCCAGTGTGCTGCAGAGAACCATCCTGCCTCTTGTGCCTGCCAACTCAACCCCCATCTTCCCCCCTAAGATACTGCAGCCAAGGAAACCACAGCCAAGATCTACTACCACCTGTGCTAGGACTGAAGGGCTGAGGACCCTGTGAGCGCTGCTGCTACTGGGGGATCACCAGGTAAAGCGCTGTGCCAGTCAAGCGCTGGATTGATAGAACTGTACCCCCTTGCGCTAGGGGAATGTAATCTGCTACCTGCTGCCAGTGCTAGCCTGAAAAGCCCCTGCTGTGCCCTGCTACAAGCGCTGTACTCCCTCAGCGCTGTACCACCTGAATTGACTGCCCACGCGGCGGCTGGCCTGAAGAAACTGCATACGCTGCTTAGCGCTGTGCCCCTTTAAGTGCTATTTGCCCAATCGCCGCCGCGGCCTCTATGCCCTGCACTGGGGAGCCCTGTGCGTGAGACTCACCGCCGCGACCTAAGGGTCGCTGGAAAAAAGGAGCAATCTGTGTCCAGGGAGTGGGAAGGAGGCTTCACGGGTGGTGCCACACTGAGAGAGGAGAAAACACCCCTCAAGACCCCCGCGGGGGCCCCTGAAGCCTGGGGGAGGGCCGCGGCGGCAGTGGAGAAGGCCGCGCTAGGCCCTGGGGTGTTTCCTTGTGGCTGGCGTCATCGGCCACATCTCGTAGCAGGCGCGGCCCCATTAGTTCCTGCAGCCGCACCCACTGGAAGCCGCCATCCGATTGTCTTCCGCGTCTGGCCCCCATGGCTTCGCAACCCCATTGGCTCCTGGGCTGCAAGGAGGCCGGAGGCCCAGGGCTCGACCCAAACATCACCGGAGGGGCTCCGCTGCCAGTGGGAGCCCCTCGATCTATTTCCCCGCCGGTGCGGACCCCACTCAAGAGAGAAACTCCCGCCACCCCCCTCCAGGTGAGAGCCCTGCGGGAGAAGAGCAGCGGGTTGCCTGGGGAGGGGGCACCTTCCCGGGACTCGGCTGGTGAGTGGGAGACAGCAGAGGCCTGGACGCCTGCAAACTCACGCTGGAGGGAGGGGGGAACTGCTCTTCCTGACAGAATCTGCCCAGCATTGCTGCTGAACCAGAGGTGGAGGAATGTTCAATTTACTGCGTGAAGGATGTGTAGTGGCCTGGAATCTATGCCACGGAAGTTGTGTTAACTGTCTGGCTGACAATCCTGGTTACCCCATGCCAATTCCTTGCCTGAGAAGTGTTGCAGGCATCATCCACCTGCCTAGTAGATGTCACTGAGGTTCAATACATGCAGCCAAGGTGTTGCCTCTAAGGAATGTGTGCATAGGAAATGTTACTGATGTTGTATTCATGCCCCCAAAGTGTTGCCTTATTGGAGAAGTGCAAAGTGGATGTTACCTGTACTAATATTTAAGGGAGAGGTGTGGCGCCGCGGCCAGGGCGACTGACGCTGAAATCTGGGGATCACGGTTCGATCCCCGGCTCCGGCGGCAGGTTAGCCCAGCACCATGTGACTCTGGGCAATAGCTCGCTTAATCTTCCCGACGGCGCCTAGAGACCCTTACGGGTGATTGTGCGCTTTACAAATGTGGACTTTACTTTACTTTTAATATTTGCATAAGAGATGTTGCCTATGATGTCCCTGACTATCCGAAATGTTATCTTCATTGAATTGATGCCTATGAGATGTTGACTACCTTAGCCTAGTACCTAAGAAGTATTACCTACCTGAACTAAAAGTAGATAAAGAGTCTTAGTTTATAACACAACCTGGTGAGGTGTCATTCTATTGCGTGCAAGTTACTGTCCCAGTGTGAGTGTGTGCTGCACCACTGCTTTACACATAGCCTTCGGGTGCCTTCCTGCCTTGCGCCAAGCTACCATATCGGAATTAGTGACCCCAGTTCTTACACCCCTCCTCTATTGGTGTCTAGAGAGGGAGGCCTTCTGTCGCCACTTCTAATTGCGATTGCCATGCAGCCGCTGATGGGCAGGCTGCGCCAACACCACTCACACAAGGGCATATCATTCACAGCCAGGAGGATTTTGGTGTCGCTGTATGCAGAAAATGTGTCTCTTTACATTCGTGATCCAAAGATAAATAGTCCCCCAAATATCCGAGAAGTGATTTGCTTCAGCTGCTACTCAGGCATCCCAATCAACTAGTCCAAATCCGTAATTTTCCCACTCACCTCAGAGACAGACCAATTTGAATGAGAGTTCCCATTCCAATGGGTGCCTGGACCAGTCCACTATTTGGGGGTCTGACTTAGCATGGATCTGGACAAACTCTGGAGGGCAAACTATGTCAAAATGGTAGACTGTTTGGAGGAGCAGATCCCAATCAGGTCCCTGCTCCTTTAATTGGTAGCAGCAGGGTTGCCATTGCGAAGTTAGTCGTCCTCCCCAAGTTCCCAAATCTGTTTATGAATCTTCCCATTCCCCTCACTAGACATTTCCTCAGGAAACTTTAATTAAATTTAGAGGTTCTGGTGTGGGCTGGCAGGCTGTCTAAAGCTGCGTTGGAAACACCGACCCCTTCAATGTTGCAGAGTGGCTTGGGTGCCCTCAATTAAGGAATTATATTTCTGTGGTGCACAGGCCTAGTTCCCCCATTTCTGGCTTTATCCCATGGTCTTCCAGCCACATACTACTGTAGAACGAGACAGTGTGGCCCACTGCTCATTAGCTGCTGATCTCTATTTACCTGCTAGACCTCCTTGTGCTGTTATGGACATGGTAGCATGCACCCTGTGGGCTCCTCTACCCCCAAAGCATTTCACTGTCAAGCTATACTCTCTTCAATTGCTGCAAGTTGGAAAGGCATCCCACTGAGTTTCAAGAGATTTGGGGGCATATTATCAAGGGGCTTTATCTCCGCTTTTTTGGCTTTAAAAGCCAAGAAAGCGGAGATAAAATTATCTCCCTATTACCAAGCTGTCGCTAACACCAGTTAGCGACAGCTAATAGGAGATAGTGACCATCTTGGGCCCCGCTTTGCATGTCAGTGATATTTATCACTCATGACATGCAAAGTGGGCGTGCCAAGATGTTAGCGACTGAAAACAGTCGCTAACATCGCTATCTCCTATTACCAACTTTTGGAGATATTCGCGCTAAGCGCGAATATCTCCAAAAGCTAACACTTGCCCAGGAGCAGTTCTTAGCCATGTTATCCAATGGGAGGTGGATAACATGGCTAAGAGCATTTGCTCGATAATGCATGAATATCGCTGACTTTTCAGTGATATTCATGCATTGCGGCCGTTTTTTATCGCATTTGCGATAAACCTTGCTAATAGCAAGATTTATCTGCGATAAAAATCGCCGATTTGCGGCGATAATTTTTGTCTCTAAACAAGTTAGAGACAAATATTATCTCTATTGGTTGGTAATATGCCCCTTGGAGACTTATATTCGGGTGAGTTCTTCATCACTGGATGTTGTACCATCACCAACTCCACACATCACTGCATACCTTCCACAGATCGTTCCCAACGCCTCCTAATCACATTGTCTGCACTGGACATGATCCTCACGCCATTATTATCCCGAAGGGTTATCACCTGCCTTCATGCCATATTGCAATAGAAGGCCCTGATGACTGTTCTAAGAGCTCAGTGCTCCTGGAGGATTGACATGTCACCTCTTCTCAGGGCGGAACAATGGCGACATCCGAAGCACTCTCCCCCAATGATAGACTTAAATTATTTCATTTTAACTTTCTTCTCCAAACATGTCGGCTCCACTGCAGGGACTGGGCCACCTAGATGAGGTGCAGTGCCTGCAGCGTGCATCTCTACATGGCTACATTCTTACTCCTCACCTGAAACTGCCAGAGCAGGATTCTAGTCAGATTTATTTAGAGCTATAACTTCGAATGCGGAACACAGCCAGCAAAAATCGCTCCAGGTTTCCCTACTAGGCAATGTCAAGGAGGTACCCCCTGGGACTAGACAAACAACTGCAATGCTGCTTTTTCTAGACAGGCTGAGAGTAGCCATGCACTGAGATAGACGTCAGACCCCCAGAGCAAAGACTGCAGTATGCATCACACTGCCAGGAATAACATGCAGCCTATTGGGAACTCATGCCTTCACCATCATGACCCAAATATATCTGGGACCTCTGACCACCTATCTTACACAATGCAATGCAGAGAAAGATCGACTCCCAACAACAGACTTGGCAGATCCGGAGGAAACCTGCCCTAAAGTTGAGTCCCCATCCATGTGATTTTAGATACCTTTGAGACAAGAGAGAGCCTCTTCAGCCCTGGGAGATCCTTGGATTGTGGCTTCAGGAAACACTGATCTAGATGAACCTGCCGCCAGCGTGACCCACCCCCAGTGGCATACCCCAGAGCTGCTCTGTGCATGTCGTCTCGATCCATGTACCACATTTGTGAGTTTTTTTCATTCACCATGATTATGTTTCTTCCCCACCCTTGTATTGTTCCATTTTTGTATGCTGGTAAATTGTTCAATAATGGAAAAAACATGATCTGGAGGCTATCATCAAGAACAGTAAAGTATACCATTAGCTGGTCCCATAAGGAGAAGGGAGCCATTGATTTACACACAAGGGTCACTACTGTTGATCTACTACCAAGAAGGCCTGAAAGTACTTGATATTTGGTAGTAGTCTTGAAAAGATTGTTGAAAAGTCTGTTTCCATTTAAAGCCTTTTACTCCAAGAAGAGTCACCAAAGATGTAAAGTCATTTGGAGCACCAGGACTGAAGTCCAGAACTTTTGCTATATGTTCTTTCATTTTTGGCAGGTGTGTTCTACACTGATATTTGAAACCAGATCATCTGCTAAAAGTGAATGACACTGTTTTTTCGACCAAAAGCATGTTGTTAAAATGAGGAAAACCAATTTTGGAGGAGGATATTGCTTTGACTAAGTGCTAAAGATATTTGTGCTCTGGGCTAATAATTGCCATTTTGAAAGAACAGTTATGTCACTGTTGTACCGAATGCCATGCCTCAAAAGTGCATTGAATGAAAAAAACATCTGAGTTTCTGTTTGAACATCTCCTTATGCATATATTATCTCATCTATGCGCCACTTTTATTGGCCACTTTTATCCTTAAGGTATTTTCTTTTTAATTAAATTAGTTTGAGGGTTCTATCATGTTTATTCATTAATTAATTGAAAAACTGTTTGTTTCTTCTGTTTATACCACATGGGCCAAGCTACCAATAATGAGCCCAAAGTCTCCATAGTGACCTGCTATGCACTATACTATACAGTCTATATTTGTGGGTGCTCAGCCCCCAATCACAACAGGATCAAGGCAAATTCAGTTTCTACAAATGGGTATGCTGCTAGATTTCTTTGATCAGCTTAGCTCTTGATTGCAAGGTCACTTGGTTCGGACAGACTCAGGAATCTTGTTCCGGTCTATGCTATGAGAGTGATATTGATTATCTCCTGGCCATGACAGTATTGCTGCAGGTTTCAGTCAGGCAGCTGTGTTTGTTAAGGATTATGGCCTCTGCATCTCAGGTACCTATTGGCTCAGCTCTGCATTAGCACACGTCTCGTTGGGTCTGGCATGGTAGTACTTTTGCTGATTAGGAAATGAGTACATCATCAAGATGTCATCTTTATTTTCTTCGCTGGGTTTCCTTGAACCTCATGACATCAAGTGGGTGTCTTAACCTGGGCCTTCGAGGCATCCTATGCTTTGCAGCAGACCCTTTTCATTTTTGTGGTGGCTGTATGCTGGTTTACTTTGCGGTTTCAAGAGGTCGTAGCTTTGTTCTTTGCACCTGTTCTTCCTCCTATTGAAAACCTTGCTGGTTTTTTGTCATTTTCGTTCCTTAATTTGGGAGATTCTACTGTATCTCGGAAGGGCTTATTTACCAGTTGCTCTACATTGAGAAGTATTCCTTTCTATGGCACTCTTGAAAGCAGCGCAGTTTCTTCTTGCCGTGTTCTTCTTCTTTGTTCCCAAGCTATAAGTGATCGAAACTTTTCAGTGACTGATAATCGCTGTCTTTTTTGTCATTGTGTGCTTCCAAACTGTTTCCAAACTTTCCTTGCGCTTTATTACGCGACATTGATTCAGAAGCCTCTTGCCGCAAATCCCCCTTACTTTATGTTGTTTTTTAAAAAAAAAATTGAGCATTTTTTAACTCATAAGGTCAGTGTTCTCTGGTTTGCAATTTTAGGATAGGTTTGAGTGTACATTCTCCTGATCATTATTGAGGGCTTTTTCATGGATTGGTCTCCTAAGTCGCCCTTCCGTAGAGTCCACCTTGCTGCAGTTTGTGTCGTCAATGGGGTTTCCTCACAGATATTGGCTGGGCACAGTTCCTTCCTTGTTGCATCACAGCATCCCTTCTTTGGCTGTTTTTCTTTGTGTTGGTGGCATGGCAGAGGACTAGGGTGCCTACTGGTGTAAGTACTGTAACACGAAAGATGGATCGGAAGGTAATGGAGCATTTACTTTCCAATAAGATATCTTACCCCAAATGCATGTTTTTCCTCATCATTTTAACAACACACCCTGGGCCTGTCTAAATGTAATCCGACCATGCTTTGCCTGACTTCACTTTGGTGTTTGATAGAAAAGGAATCACTGCGGTGCCATTTTGTAGCCACAGGAGTAGTAATCTAGTAGAGAGGAATGCTCCTTCAGACCCCAAGTGATCAGCTTTCTGTTCTAGTGTGTCTGTCTCCAGGGTGAGACACCATCAGAGTATAAAGACTGTAACAAGGAAGACCTGGACTGGGAGTAATCATGGCATTAACTTAGATGGACCAGAATTAGCCTTTTGCAGAAATGTTACTAATTTAATTTATATGCCTAATTTTTGGGTCGAGGTGTAAGGAAATGTAATGAAGCCCACCGAAGACCAGAGTTGCATTGTGCATGCATCAATCAGGCATCGGACATGTTTCTTATCTGTCTTCCTTGTGCCAAAAATCAGCATGTCAGGAGGAAAAGGTGATAAAACCTGTTAGACAAGAGGGAAGCCAGTAAAGTAAGGTTTAGGACATAGCTCAAGCAAGTAGTAAATGAATTAGGAATCAGAAGATGTGTATTCCTTAACAATATGTCATAAGCTATAGAAACAGTAATAAAAAATGGGGCAGGGATCCGAAAGTAAGCATGGAATAACAGGCCATATCGAAAATAATCTAAATCATTGCTTCTTCAGTGATTCAGACAACATACAAGCTCACAAACTCAAAAACAATTCTGCACACCTAAGCAAAAAGAATTAGACCAGAGGCACAGAAAAAAAGTGCAACGCTGTTTGATCCTGCCCTGTTTTTCACTGCTCTGGCGTATGCAGCAGTGGTCCATCCCTAAGGGCGGAGGGGCCACGCACCTGCACCTTTTGGACATAAAGAGTGACACTCTTTTTTAGCAGGGCTGGCACCAGGAGCTAGACATGCACTAAATGTGCAGGTCCCTGGATGCCTGAGATTCACTTTGCTGGGCTGAGGATTTCACAGCTCCTGTGACTTGACCTCCTCAGCTTGAAAAAAGGTCCTCGAGGCCTCCTCCTCATGACGAGGGAGTGCATCAGTGATAGCCTCGTATCTGAGCACTTCAGTTTTAAGCACTATAGTGTCCAGGGCCGAGTGTCTGTCACTGACACCTTGTCAACGAGTGGGTGGGGTCAGCAGATTCTCTGATCCCATCCCGCTCTGTAACATGGTAGGGACTGCTACCTCCCCTCATTGGCTAACATAAGATCAGCCAATGATGGGGAGGCAACATTCCCTACCTGTCTGCAGCCTCGAGGCTTCCCTCCCCGAGAGCTGCAGCAGGTTTGTGTTGTTTTTAATGATTGTTTGGTGCCTGTGTTATGTATCACTGTATGTGTATTTATGAGTGAGTGTTGTGAATGGGTGTGTGTGTGTGTCTGCGTGTGAATGTATGTGTGTAACTGAGTGTACATGTGAGTGTGGGACTTACTGGCTGCCATTGGACGTCAGAGCAAAGAAAACACCAGGCTCCAGCGTCCAGGCACTGCAATGGAATGATTATTGTGCTCTCGCACAGCCCAACTATCATCTTTCTTTTCAGTGCAGATATGTGAGAACTGAGAGCACCACTCAGGGTCGGGAAGGGAATGCTCTGAAAATGATGGACAGGCTGGCAGGTCACCAAGTATACTTTTATACTTGGCTGTGGGAGGAGAGTGTAGTGCTGATTGGTAATGCAGCTGGTACTTAAATATTTGTGGAGGGAGAACAGGTTCATGCAGATATTGGTGGGGTTAGAGGGCAGATACCAGGTATTTTTCACAGTTCAGGTGGAGAAAGGGATATATAACTATAGGGTTGTTGGAGTGGGTGGCAAGGTTTTCTGTTTGATATCTGATCAAATAACTTGAGGTAATGTAGGAAGGGACCATGTTGTGCATGGTGCCTCCATAACTCCTCTAATCCTGCACTGCTTATCTTAACATAGGACGAGTGTATGGATGCCCATATATAACGTAAAATTGTACATGGATAGCTCTGAGTAAATGGTATATTTTTCACTTTGGGTTTGAGTGATATTAAAGCCAACTGGCGCTTTACTTGTGTTGTCAATGTGATGTCATTTGGAACCCCTTGGTGAAACACATTCCTGTTATTCACAGTTACCATCTATTGTTGTATATATTTATAGTTCACGGTAAAACTAGATCGGGTATCACTCTTGTATCTTACCAGAACTACACGTTTCATTTAGAACTTGTAGCAGCATGTATTATTGTGGGAGGATCATGTTACTCCTTTTGTTACTCCTTTGGTGGCTGTCATGAATTGGCTTCCGTTGAAGGTACGAATATATTTCAAGCTGAGCTAAATATCAAATGTTGGGATGGAATAGTCCCCTGCATGAGAAAAGGTTGTACCCCTGACTGGTGTGCCCAACTCTACTGTTGTCTGGATACCTACAGCTGATTTTGTTTCATAGGCGAACTCGGATCATGCTTGTGCGCCATGTCGTAGGCCTTTCTCATGGTCCAGGAGGTGAGCCCAAAGTGTTGCCCTCATAATGGTGAAAGGCTACCACTCTCAACATGAGTTAAGAAGCACAAGCCCAGTTTTGACACCATACCATGTTGTGATCAGTGGTAGTGAACAGGACCTTTGCACCCTGTGTCACTGGAGTGTGGCCTATAGGCTCAATCACTTTCTAAAAAGTTCAGTTGCTGTGTGCTTAAATCAACCTTGGCCTACAACAGTTAAATGTGTGGGGTGTTGTACAAGGCAGGAGTAGTGGCTCTGCGTTTGTTGTATGTGTGCCTGGGAAGGGTACAGTACAAGAATGGAGCAGTACTCTGCAATGCATATATGGTTAGTACAAGTATAGGTGTATGTATGCTGAGAGTAATACATTACCTAAGATGTGTAGTGTTGTGGTGTGCATGCATGAATAAATCATGTGGTGAGTGTATGTGTGCTTGCATAAAGTACAATATGAAGGGTGAGTGTGTGTACTGGCAGGGTGTGTATTTGAAAAGAGCACAACCTGGTTAAATGTAGAAAAGATTCAGTGCTGAACAGTGCTTGAAGACTCAGTGTATGTGCTGGATTCATGGGTACATGTAAGGGTACAATACATGAAAAAACAGTTCTAGACTGAAATTGTGCTGTGAAAGTACACTGAATGCGTGCACCTGCACTACATTGTATGGAGGATTCTGGCTAACATTTTGGGTAGGCTAGGCCTGCCTGTTAAAAACATGAGGAGAGGAATCCCCCAGACAGATTGCTGCATTCCAGTGAGCAGAGAGGGGACACTCTTAAGGGAAAAGGAAGAGTCCCCCTTTACATTTCAAAATGTTGTTAATTGATTCAGTGATAGATCACAAGGAAGGGTTCTGGACACATCTCAGGAAAGGGAGATGGGGCTTATAAGAGGAACATAAAGAGTAGGACTGGGGGTATGGGATTAACATTCTGATGCACCTCTAACTGTGGCTGACATCCAGGTGCGCACTCTGGCCACTTCCATGAATTGTGTTGTGGACAATCAGCTTTGTGGTCATACCTGCTGTGACAGACATCTTTCATGAAGGTAAATTAAAAGGAGAAGTGCCCACTTAAAGAAAAGCAGAACCGCAATATAAAACTTCTAAGACCCAGACCCTAACTCACATTTGGTGTCTGGAAAAGGACACTAAGAAGGGGAGGTTGAGTACCCAAAAACGTATCATCTGCCAAACAGCCAGACGGGCTATGTGAGGATGGGAAGCACTGCAAGACTTCTGTCTGTGACCAGGACTGAGGGCCAAGGTGTGTTAGTAGTCTTCCTGCTGGATTAGGGGACATTACCCAGGGAAACAAAGATCCCCTACACTGCAGCCTGGAACAACATCCCCTGCCTACTTGCTGAGACCAGTGTGCCCTGTGAAGAAGAAGAGTGAGTTGGAGGGTGCGAGGTCCAGTGGTTAGCCATACTGAGAGGAATCCTTGAGCAAGATGTGAGGAGAGCAGCTACACACCGAATGGGTCATTGCCTGTCTGCAGCGACAGTCTGACAACCCCCATATGTCAAGAGAGGGCCACCGTGATCCTAGCCATGTGACGTGTGCTACGTGGGAAGCACCTGGCCAGTAAAGCACCATTGCGCTGACCCCATAAGGCAGAAGGGGCGACCAGTGAACGTATTTGGGCTGGAGCATGAGACATTTGTCTTCCCTATTGAGGGTAATCACTCCAAAAAGTCTGTGCCAGATAGTGAACAATGCAGCAACCCCATAAGCCAGCATCACTGTGGCCACATGTTTGGATCATGGCCCGGATGAAAGGATTACTGCCATGACTAGGGGGTCTAGCCAGCTAACTGTACCTGTTTCTACAAGGATCACAGGATGCCACTGAGGGTGTCGCACCCTCCCCTGAGCTCCCGTCAGTAGCCAGAGAATACCCCCCTTTATTAGGGTAAGAGCAACTTACCTTTTGTATCCTGCGAGTGAGAGCAGATCTGACCACTGTAAACCAAATGGCGGTGTTGCTCGACAGGAAGAGCCTGTGCAGGCAAGTGCTGCAGCGACCATTGGGAGTGGACTGTGGCACGCCAGAGGAGAGGGCACTCGCTGTACTACTGAACACTGCCATACTCTGGAGCGGGTAAGACTGAAGCTGGGCCTTTGGGGGCCTGGGGGACTTGCTCCTAACGGTGATGCAACATCATAGGCACGTTTGACTAATTCCTAAGAATAAAAGGGAGAACATTTGAGTACGGCCTAATAGTTTGCATTCTCTGGATGTGGCCACCAGTGAATGGGGAATAACCCAGAACATGTTACACGAAGGAGGGTGGAGCAGGAATATCTCCCAACACTTTTCACGAAGGAGAGTGGGACAGAGATTTGCCTGATAACTACTAGTGCCCCAATGTCTAGGGGGATTGTGTTGTGTTGCTTCTGAATGTTGTACTTGATTGCATGTGTTGAGTTAGAAATAAAATACTACTATGCTTATAAAAGTTAGACATTGATTTATTGTTCGTACTATTTGCACTTTTAGTTCTGAGTCGTGGCCTGTATCTACATCCGTCCCCAAGGGAGCCTTGACTTTCGACCACACCCACCCATAAGAGTCAAGTGCAGAAGGGGTACTTGGCCTAGCTGAGCAGGATCCATAGACGGTCAGGCCCTGGGACATCAGGAGTAAAAGGCTTCAACCACCATGCATTAGTTCTACTCGATCTATCGGCGGCCTTCGACACGGTGGACCATAACATCTTAATCCACCGTGTCGAATCCGCCGGAGTTTGCTGGGTTGCCCTGGCTTGGATTAAATCCTTTCTAGAGGAGAGATCTCAGGCAGTCAGCATGGGTCCTTTTCGCGCCACCAGCGTCTCATCATCCTGTGGAGTTCCTCAACGATCTTCTCTGTCTCCCCTTCTTTTTAATTTGTACCTTCAACCCCTCCTTCACTCCTTAGGTAAGTGGGACATCACCGTGTTTAATTACACGGATGACTTACAAATTATTTTTCCCCTCACTTCTCCTGACGCTGTCACTAACTTCCAGACAGCCTTGACACACATCCAGCACTGGATGAATCAAAACCAACTCAAGCTCAATCCGGGCAAGACTGAGCTCCTTCTCCCAGGGAGAAGTGCCCCTTTCTGGGGCCCTCAGTACTGGCCTATTGAGCTCGGAACACCTCCCTCTCCTGCTGGATGTGTAAAGAGCCTCGGAGTCTTGATTGATTCCGGGCTCACTCTCAAGGCACAAGTGAGCGCAGTAACATCTTCCTGCATGTTCCAGCTCTACAGGATACGGAAAGTCGCTCACCTTCTATCGCCTGAAGCCTTGCTGCAAGTCCTAATAGCCCTGGTGATGTCCCGGTTGGACTTTTCTAATTCTATCTACTACGGTCTCCCTAAATCTCAGCTGTCTAGGCTACAGATCGTTCAAAACCAGGCTGCTCGACTTGTCTTCAAAATCCCTAAATGGCAGTCGGCCCAACCCCTACTACGCCACCTTCACTGGCTACCAGTGAACAAAAGAATCACTTTCAAGGTTCACTGCCTGGTCTTCAAAGCCCTCTCAGGTCCCGCCCCTGCTTTTCTTAAATCTCTAATCACCTCTTACTGTCCTTCTCACACTCTCAGGTCCACCCACCTCCAGCTCCTCGTCGTCCCCCGCTTCAAACTCTCTAGATCGGGTGGCCGCAGCTTCTCTTGTCTAGCCCCCAAGCTGTGGAACTCCCTCCCTCTCTCACTCAAGTCATCTTGCTCCCTTCTTTCTTTCAGGAAATCCCTAAAAACACTACTCTTCCCCCACTAAATTTGTTACTTCTCTTTCCTCCTCTTTTCTTTATCCGATTAGCGCCAGGAAACCCATGGTGACAGTGCGCTCAAGAAATTTGTTATAACATAACATAACATAACCATGGTTGGGCCAAGAATCCCCTGTGTTCTTCATGGCTCTCTGAAAGGGTTCTGACATCAAATAAAGCAATTACACTGATAAACCTACTATCTTTTGCACAACTAAAATATCCAACTCTTGCTATTCCAGAAGACAGGAAATCTCAGGCATTTTTCTTTTCTCTCCAATATTTGTACTTGTTTGCTAATTCCAATCCAATTAACTTTGACTTTCTAGCAAATCCAAATAAAACCAAAAGTAAAGCTTAAAAAGCTACATTTCTGTTAATATCTTTATTTTTCTGGTGAACCTTTTCTCACTTTTCTCCTGTTTAACCCATTTACCGCGGCCAAAAATCCGCCGCAGTGTGGCGGCTTTGAAGAGTGGGCGGGGCTTCGTCGGGCAACGGACGGGTGCAGCACTACGGAGGTAGTGCTCGCGACGGCCGATGGCAGACAGAAGCAGCGAACGGGTTAACATATGCACTGTTTTAGATTCGTTATGCAATCATTTGGGCAAAAGTGAAACTCTACAAGAAAAAGAACAAAAATTGAAGAACTAGTGACAAATCATGAAAGAAACAACATACAACAGGAGTCACAAGGATACAAATTTCTGCACCAAATTTTCAGATTTAAATTTGTATAATTTGTTAGTCTCAAAAAATTCCCCTATTTTTCAATAAGAAATGCTTCAAATGTCACAAGCCTCGCAGCCTGCACTGATCCAACCATGCATATTAAGCTACTTTTGAATGTTTCATAGTTGTGATAACGCTAATGACTGTTCATATATTTTGCTCTTTACCTGTTTAAAAACCGAGGTTTCCATTTCCAACTTTAGCTGGCGTCCTTTGTTTTATTTATTTCAGTTCTCTGGGCACTTATACCCTAGAGAAGACTGGGTAAACTAACTGAGTTAGGCATTGGAGAAGTCCTAGATGTGTCTGTGAAAACTAGATCATCATAACCATCTGTTTACTTCATTTTGACCATATCCCATATATTGATCCCACCGCTGTGTCTTATTAGATTTATGTAAAACAGTTTTAATTATGTTAACCAGAAATTTAACACAGCTATTTAAAAATATCACCAACCAGTTTATAAGCGAGTGTTATGTCACCTTAACAACGAATTAGATCGAATTTCAGCAGTAATGACTGGGATATTGGGTATGTGCATGAATGAATGATAAAAAATTGATTCTGACATTAACCAAGCACCAGTGGAATTTTAATGCATACCAATTTCATGTTTCCGTTCCAGGTTGCAGCAATATGCTCACTGGTATTAAGTCTGTCAAGATGGTCAAAAAAGCAGGTGATACGCACGGCTCGTGGATGAAGGATTCAGGCAACGATTCGCAAGAAATTTATTTTTTAAATGGACCTCACAACAACGTCCTTCTGGAATTTCCAACTATTGATGATTTTACGGACAGTAACTACACGCAAAGAGCTCGGAATGTCACCCTGCCATTCTCCTGGCAGGGTGCTGGCCAGATCCTTCACAAGGGCTTTCTTTTTTTTCACATGGAGGGGACCAGAAACGAGATCATTAAATATGACATACAGAAGAGCAATGTGACAGGTCGGATGCTGCTGCCTGGTGCTGGAGAGGTCCCAGTGTATCAATTATCCCCCTTCAACAAAATTGATCTGGCTGCGGACGAGCAAGGCGTTTGGGCGATCCACGCTGTGCCCAGTATGGATGAGAACATTGTCATTACTAAGATTGATTATGAAAATTTGTCTATTGAACATGTTTGGAACACATCGTGCAGCAGCACAAATGCTGAAGCTGCATTTTTAATATGTGGCACATTATATGTTGTTTACAACTCCCCAAGTGGGGGAAGGTCTCACATAGAGTGCGTTTATGACACATTGGATATTATAAATAGGTTTGAAACTTCGACTATATATTTCCCGAAACGTTACAGCAGCCACTCTATCATGCACTACAATCCAAGAGAAAAGCAACTGTATTCATGGGATGATGGCTATCAAATTATTTATAGTGTTGACCTAAAAAGAAAAATTGAACATACATAAGGAAAGCATAAATAGCCTTATTTTAAGGAAGTGCAATAAATGTTTTCCTTCCTTCAGATATACACATAGATATCAAGTATGAGGGGCATATTTACAAGGAAATGTTGGAGTGCTGAGCTGCACCAAATTTGGCAGCACTGTGCTCTGACATTTCCAAAAAGCAAGGATATGCCGTATTTACAAAAATGCAGCAACACCCTGTGTTTTCCGTAGTGTGGCCCTTAAATTAGCTGCCTAGCACCAACGCTGTCACCCTTGCACTATTGTGCAAGGGTGCCTGTGTTGCAGGGAATGATAGTTTATGTGCAGGTGGGTGCCCCTTCCTGCACAAAACCAATCAATAATGGTGAATTGTTACTTCTATGTGTGCTCTTTTGCACACATTGAAGTAACAAATTATCATTATTTAATGACTATTTATGTGCAGGAAAGGACAGCTTTCTGTACATAAACAATCAATAATGATATTTTACTTGTTCTATGTGTGCTGCAGACAGCAGAATAGAGCACACATAGAAAAAGCAAAAACAAGAAGAAATAGAAGTATTTCTCCTAGTTTTTGCCATTCTATCATCTGCTATTGCATGGCGTTCGTTTTTGCGCTGCCTCAGATTTAGACATCTTTGTAAATCTGGGGCAGAGTCAAAAAGCAATAGGTGTTGAGGTAAGACATCCACAGCAACACCAATTGTACGCCCCTTTTATGCAAAGTGATGCGTGTAAAGGGCCCTTATTAACAAGGCAGCGTTAAGCCACAAAAGTGGCTTAATGCTTCTTTGTAAATATGGGGAAAGGCATGGCGCCAACAGAACGTCGCAAAAAGTGACGTTCTGGTGGCACTGCCCTTATTAACAAGGCAGAGTTAAGCCACAAAAGTGGCTTAATGCTTCTTTGTAAATATGGGGAAAGGCATAGCACCAACAGAATGTCGCAAAAAGTGACGTTCTGGTCGCACTGCCACCTTGTAAATATACCTCTACTTTTTTATATAAAATGTATTGAATGACGAGTGTGTTGACAAATATGTTCTTTTGTGAACTCTATGGAGCTGACAAATATTCCACGAGCAATCACCTTCCAAGTGGGCCTCAACCTTTGAAGACTACTGTGCCAAAACAGTGACGACAAAGAAAGCTTCTACTCCAAGCAACTCAATCTTTGTCCACATTTCTGGTTGTGCAACATGGACACTTACAATATTCGCAAAACCTACCTATTGTAGTTATTCATTTTACTCTTGTTCAACCTAGATTGTCTACATTGTTTTCAGTCCCTAATAATGTAAAACAGGATTTATTCAAGAAGAGACAACAGAGCATCACGTAGACAGCCACTTTTACCTAACTCCCACTAATATTCGAAATCTCTTTCATTTCATTACATAACAAACTCCATTTTAATAATCATAGACACACAAACAGACCACAGATGAGTTCCTCTAGGCATCACAAGCAGAAACCTTTAAGAAAATATACAAGAGAATATGCAGACAATAGAGAATAGTGAAACTACTATTTATGACAACACAAGAAAATTATAAAGATGCAATAAGGTTATGGGGATGAACCAATTTGCAGCTCACAGCAGAAGCAGAACATTTAGCCAAAAAAAAAGAGTCACATCTGAGAGCGGAAAACAAAGGACACAATAAGGATGATGAAATACATTCTGATCTGGAAGGTTGATCATTAACATACCATAACTGACCAACATTAAAAAATTGAATCAATAAAATAAAATTTGGGATACAAATTTACAAGGCAAACCACAAATTCTTCATGTATGTTTTAGTAAATTACTTTTGCATTACAATGTAGAGAATTTAATATAGTCATGGCATGGTTAATAGTATAGGCAGAGGGGATGTGCTTCATTTGTGTCACATTTTAAATATATTTTATTCTTTATATATACACCACATCTTGGGGAACACAGTAGACTCCCAACAGCATTCTTCATATTCTTTATATGTCTACCTTCCCAAATAGATATCGACCTATCTGAGTATATACTATCTCTATCTATTTGAATCCTGAAGGAATTGTGGGTATCGCCCCACTAACAAGACCAAAAGTATTTGAGATACTTTAATTAATGTATACCTTAAACCACTTGCATATTTCCTTCCATAGTAAGCCATGCTTCCGCACTCCTCTTCTACTCAAAGGAAACTGTATCACACCGGGATAAACCTATGTTGCTCCATATCACAAAAAAAAGATTCCTCCAAGCAAGGAAAGTAACATACAGGCCTACCGGTGCACATTTCATTTGAGATGTCATCAGTGATGTCATCAGTGATGTCACTGACCATGTCATGAATGATGTAATATGTGACATCATCAGCAGTGGATTGCGGGTGCGCGATATATAGTTAGTGCAACTAACTATATATGGAATTTCATTGGTTTTATGTCAATAAAATGTCCAGCTAACTATATATGGTCTCTAACCTATGGTTTTTTCAGTGAATTTTCAAGGTTTTGTAAATGCAAATTCCTAACTATATATGGTCTATAACCTATGGTTTTTTCAGTGAATTTCATTGGTTTTTTAAAAGCTAATATCTATATCTGTAAAATATATTCTTTATTACGTGACGTATCATGTAGCCACGTGAGATGCCTCATGACGCGTCGCATAACCGTGACGTATCGGCTCTGCAGCGCAAACAAAACCCATAACGTAAGCGCGCCGGAGCACGCTTACAGATATATATATATATTTTTTTAACCTTAATTAGACCAAATCCACACGTGCACATATCTTGAGGCCTTGCAAAGGCACATCAAACAAACAGTCCCTACAATTTTTCAAAGTTTGCTGGAAATCTATTCCCTTCATTTTTTTTTTACTGTTTCTCTTGTTACGCTTACCGGGACGCTACCCGGTACGCGAACCGGACACTCCAAAAACACGAGATGGCGGACTCCCCGTGACGTATCGGCTCTGCAGCGCAAACAAAACCCGTAACGTAAGCGCGCCGGAGCACGCTTACAGATACATATTTTTTTAACCTTAATTAGACAAAATCCACACGTGCACATATCTTGAGGCCTTGCAAAGGCACATCAAACAAACAGTCCCTACAATTTTTCAAAGTTTGCTGGAAATCTATTCCCTTAAATTTTTTTTACTGTTTCTCTTGTTACGCTTACCGGGACGCTACCCGGTACGCGAACCGGACGCTCCAAAAACACAAGATGGCGGACTCCCGTTACACTGCCGGTTAGCTGCCCGGTTCGCGTACCGGGATGCGCCTCTATGGCGAAAAATCGCAAACATTTTTTAAAAAAAGTTTTTTGCCCCGCGGGGCACTTTAATATCCCCCTCATCAATCCTAGGGGGTCAGGAGGAGTCTACCTTGCCCCCTTTCCTTCATTCCCCCCTTCGTTTTTCACCACATCTTGTCTCTCGATCCTACCGAGAGACAAGATGGCGGCCGCTCCGGACTGTTTAGAATGTTGACAGACACCGGAGAGCCAATCAGCTTCGCTTCGCGAAGTTCCGTTACGCGTCAGGTACGCGAACCGGGGCGCTGCCCGGAGCGCGCTTACAGATATATATATTTTTTTGAACGTTAATTTCTCAAAATCCACTGGAGCACATATATTGAGACCTAGCAAAGGCACATCGGGCTAACAGTCCCTACAATTTTGCCAAGTTTCGTGGAAATCCATTCAGCCGTTCGAGCTAAAAGTGAGGCCAACCGCCCTATGGAAAATTGCATGGGAAAAATGCGTTTTGGGACCCCCCTTTTTTCTCGGCACCCCCTTGAGGAAACCCCCCCAAATTTTCAGGGGCTGCTCAGAAACAAAATGTTCCATTTTCCTGAAAATTTCAGCCAATTCCGTCCTCAAACGCCAAAGTTATTTGACATAGAATTTTCAAAAATCCCATAGAGAAAAAATCCTAACTATATATACCTACTGGCTATCCCCAGTAGGTAATATATATATATATATATTTCTATATATACATATATTGATATATAAATATATATATATATATATATATATATATATATATATATTTATTTTGTACCTTTTGGGGGGAGACCCCCAAACCATCATACCTACCTTAAATGCTGATAAAGGAATGCGTGATAAAGGCCATACATGGTAAAAACATGCATGACAATAAATGCGTGGTAAAGGCACTGCAATGTAAAAATTGTGTTGCAAATACTGTTTTCCGACAGGAACCCTTCTGTGAATTGCTGGCAGGCATAACTGGAGGTATGTTTTGCTGTAAATGTAGGTTTATGCCCAAAAATATTTTTGACGGTCGGATCCATAGAATCACACTCCTGCTCACTTGATTAGAAATAAAATGATGCTGGTGTTTTAACTACAGAGGTCCTGTGGCAGTGCTATCAATTATCTTGTGCCTCTTATATCTATTACAATGTTATTGACTCAACATCAAGTACAGGTCATGTCAAAATGGTCCCTAACCAAGCATCTAAAACTGTTATCGACTATGGGACCCAGCTCTCCCAGTCCTGTATTATGGACTATTTTAAACAATCAGACAAAGTTCAGCATGAGGATGGGGTGTCTTTATCCACACCTGCCCTAGTAAACACATGCTCACTGATAGTTCAGACTGTATGCAATGGTGCACTTCTTCAGGGTGATGAACCGAGAGATTGCTTGCAACAGTCTGCCGATATTATTACTTCATGTTTAAAAGCAACTGCTGTAAAAAATATTCCATCTGAAAGAGGGCATTCTCATGTAATAGGTGCTAAAGCCCATGTCCACCTCGAGCCTGTCCCCAAGTCAGAAGCTCAAATTATACTGCTGGCTCAAAAGATCCATCCCTTATGATCGAAAGGTAAAGCTCAGGCTTTAACCAACAGTTGCAGGGATCCAAGCAAATGTGATGTCTCTGTTATTTATCTGGGTGATATTCAATCTAATCAAAGCTTTCCGAAAGGTCTAAGAATGAGAGAGTTAGCGAGAGTCTAGGAAAATCTATGAATCAGTCACCAACCGGAAAAAATTGTATAAATCCATTTAGTCCGGGAATATGTGATTGTTAACAATTTTCTGATTCACAACCAACTTTAATCTGTCAAAGGTTTAAACTCAGAAGCTCTGACCAGGGGCTTAAGAAGTACTGCAGTGTGACACTGCAAGCTCTTTAGCTGCACTGCACTGTGGCACTTCCGTAGCACAGGGATGTGACATATGTACATGAATATGTTGCAACTCTGTGCTTCCCTCGGCACTGCTGCTCAAACTGCAGCCATGCGGTGACATAGGCACCCTTGCACCATGGTGCAAGGATGTCTGTGTTGTGCGGAGATTGTTTTTGTGCAGGAAGGGACACCTTCCTGCTCCAAAAAAATCAGTAAAGGCATTTTCCTCTTTCACTGTATGCTGTGGAATGCAGCATGCATTGAAAGAGGAAAAAATGAGGAGAAATGAAAACAATTCTCCTTGCTGCGCCTTGCTACACCAACACTAGGATGGCGCAGCATTCAAACACAGCTCCAGATTTAATAATTTGTCATAAATCCAGAGATGTGTCTTGTTCTATGGGCGTTGCGTGGGAACACCCACAGCAACACCTATGGAACGCCCCTTTAACGCAAAGTTCTGTGTATGAAGGGGTCGTATTTACAAGGAGAGGAAAAACCATGCAGGGTGGCTTTTCCTCTCCTTTTAAATATGAAGGAGTGCCTGGCGCCATCACTACGTTACAAAAAGTGACGTACTGGTGGCACTGGTTGCTTGTAAATCTGCCCCATAAGTGCTTAGGTATTGGCAGACTGACACAATAAGAACATAGTGCTGGATGGATGATTGAAGAATTGCTTGAGACTGACAGGAGGTATCCTATGCTGCATGGGTACTACTTCAGTATTTAATGGAGTGGACCAATAGTATGTATCTGCTTAGAGATTTGTAGGGATTATGCACAGAATATTTTATGTGTACTTGTGTTGGTGCCTAGATCATTTTATAAGAATACCACTAGTAACTGGAATGATGACAGTGCTGCAAACAGAGTGAACACTTAATTTATAAGTGCTTACGTATTGGTGGAGTGATAGGATAAGTAGATAGTGGTAGATAAGTGATTAAAGAAGTGCATGGGACAGACTGGTCGATTCCTACACTGCATGAGTACTAACTGGGTATTTAGAAGAGTGTATCAATAATATGTAGCTAGTTTGAGGTCTGCTTGGATAGTGCACAAAATATTATAGTTGTACTTGTGTTAGTAGCTAGGCCATTCCATAAGTTCATGACTAGTAACTAGAATAATTACAGTATTACAAACAGATGCCCACATGCATCAAGGGTTTTTGCATTCGCAAACGGTGCGAATCGCAAAATTCGGCCGATTGCGAATGCAAATCCTTTTTTGGGATGCATGAAGCTTTTAGGTTTTTTCGCAAATTAAGAAATCGCAAATTATTTGCGATTTCTTAAATTGCGATTGCATTTAAGAAATCGCAATTTTGCGATTTCTTAAATACAATGCATGATTTTTTTTAAATCGCGAAATTGCAAATAGGAAGTGGTAAATTACCATGAAGATAACCTTCATGGTAATTTGGGAAAACTTTAAAAAATGCACAAAAGTGCATTTTTGAAAGTTTCATTTTAAACACACACATGCCCTTGGGGCATGTGTGTGTGAAAAAAGTACTTTAAGGTACATTTCAGGGGTGGAGGGGGGGTCCTTTTGACCCCATCCTGCACCCTTGAAATTGCAATCTCATTTTGAGATTCCTTAATTGCGAATCGCAAAATGAGAATGCCTTCACATTCATTCCTATGGGCCTCTAGGCCCATAGGAATCAATGGAAAGGGATTCCTTAATTGGGATTCGCAAATTGTGAATCACAATTAAGGAAAATTAAGGAATCGCAAAAAAAATTCGATTTTTTAATGCATTGCCGTTTGCGAATTCTTAATTGCGATTCCTTAATTTTCGCAATTAAGAATTCGCAAACGGGAACATTGATGCATGTGGCCGAGAGTGTATAGTGAATTTATAAGTGCTTAGGTATTGGTGGAGTAATAGGATAAGTAGATAGTGCTGGATGGGTGATTGGAGAAATGCATGGGACAGACAGGCGATTCCTACACTGCATAGGTACTAACTGGGTATTTAGACGGGCGTATCAATAGTTTGTAGCTGGTTAGAGGTGTGCATTCATAGTGTACAAAATATTGTACCTGCACTTGTGTTAGTGACTATACCATTTCTTAAGTATACGACTAATAACTGGAGTAATTTCAGTATTGCAAAGAAAGTGTGTGCTGAATCGCGTATCAATAGTATGTAGCTGGTTAGAGGTCTGCATGCATAGTGCACAGAATATTATAGCTGTGCTAGTATTGGTGTGTCTATGGTTTCGAGAATGGAAGTCTGTATTTTAGGGTGTGAGGAGGTGCATCAGATGATCGCGTGGATGATGTAATCAGTGATGTCATTTGAGATGTCATCAGTGATGCCATCAGTGATGTCACTGACCATGTCATGAGTGATGTTATGTTATGTTATGTTATGTTATATGTTTATTTTTATAGCGCACGGCTACTCCAGGGGAGTGTCCCGGCGCTTTATCAGGCGGCTCAGAATAAAAACAACATAACACCGATGCAGAAAACGGCCACAAAAAAAAAAAAAGAAAAGGGACTCCTAAAGATTAAAAAGCCAAGTCTTCAGGCCTTTCCTGAACAGAAGCAAATTTGAGGAGGAACGTAGCGCCAAAGGCAGGGTGTTCCACAACTGAGGGGCCCTCAAACTGAAGGAGCGGCCCCCAGTGCGTGCCTTCCTCACTCGTGGCACTATGGCCAGAAACAAAGACTCTGATCGCAGTGATCTAATCGGACGATAGAAGGTCAGCCTGCGTTGTAGATACCTTGCTCCTGCGCCAAATAGCGCTTTATGCGCCAAGGTCAGAGCCTTGAACATGACCCGCTTTCGGATGGGCAGCCAATGAAGCGCCTGCACCAATGCGGAAGCTCTCACTCGCCTATGAAGGCCAAAGATCGCACGGGCCGCGGAATTCTGCACAACCTGCAGCCGCTGAACAAGATAGTCTGGGAGTCCTAGATAAAGGACGTTGGCATAGTCCAATCTAGACCCCCACTAAGGCCTGTACGGTAATCTTCCTATGCTCTTCTGTGAGCAAAGGTAGGAACTTCCGGAGCATTTTGAGCAGCCCATAGCAAGTCCTCGTCAAACCCCGAATATGTGGAACCAACGACAGGCCATTGTCCAGCTTCACTCCCAGGTTTTTGGCCACCAACGATACCTGTGCAGGAGGACAGCTATCCACGGGCCACCACGCACGCCAGTCAGGGTCTTGGGGGCAGCCGAAAAACAGCACCTCTGATTTACTGGGGTTGGCCTTAAGACTGTTCCGCTGAAGCCAGCTAAAAACCAGCTCCAGGCACCCCCGGATGTTCTCTCCATCGAAGGCCTGATCCTTCCCACACGCAAAAAGCAATTGCGTGTCGTCCGCGTAGGACACGATCCGGGCCCCAAAAGACTCCACCAGTGCCGCCAAAGGTGTCATAAAGATGTTAAATAGAGTCGGGCTCAACACAGAACCCTGTGGAACCCCGACTCCCAATGGCGGCATTTCGGCGGAGCTCGGAGAGGCCCAGACCGTTTGTCGGCGGCCCTCAAGAAATGATGTAAACCAGTTGAGCACCGTCCCCCTCAGACCGATGTCATGTAGTCTGGCGAGGAGCACCCCATGGGGGACGGTGTCAAAGGCCGCCGATAGGTCAAGCATGACCAACATGGCCCTACCTCCAGCATCCAGAGTCTCCCTAATGATCTCCGACACCTCCAACAGTGCCGTCTCCGTGCTTAAATTAGGACGGAAACCGGACTGCGAAGAGTGAAGCAGATCACTGGACTCTAGATAACCAGAGAGGACGCCATGCACATGCTTCTCCGTGATCTTGGCCAACGCTGGAAGAAGGGAAATTGGCCTGTAATTGGCCAGAACCTCTGGGTCTGAACCGGCCTTCTTAAGAAGGGGGATCACCATGGCTCTTTTCCAGGGCAACGGGACCTTCCCCGTACTAAGAGACAGATTTACAAGTGGATTAACCAGTGGATTAACCACGGTAGCCATCCTAGCCAAAAATTTGGCTGGACAGAGGTCTAAAGGCGAGCCCGATTTAAGGTTGGTCAAGAGCGCTAGTGAGGCATCGCTGGAAATGGCAGGGAACTCTTCGAGAACCACAGCCGGCACGGACAACCGTGCCAGTCCTGTCACCGCACTCACACCCTCCCCTAAAGACTCCACTGTGAACGAGTCCTGTATAGTTTTGATCTTATCCGTAAAGAATTTGGCCAAGTCACAGACCCACAGCTCCGATGGAACACCCTGGGAAATGTTGGATCTAGGGGTCATAAACTCCCTGACCACCGTGAAAATCTCTTTACAGGAGTTGGAGGCGGCATCAATCCTCCTAGCCAGATAGTCTCTTTTTTCCCGAAGAATATCGCGATGATATGACTTAACCATGGTCTTATAGGCCAATCTGATGTAATATATGATGTCATCAACAGTGCATTGCGGGGGCGCAAGTTATAGTTAGCACAACTAACTTTGACAGCCGAATTTCTCTTGTTTTGCATTAGTGAAATGTCCAACTAACTATGACGGCCATTCAACCTGTGGTTTTTTCAGTAAATTTCTGAGGTTTTTTAGATGCTAATTTCTAACTATAATGTCCCTGAAACTTGTGGTTTTTTCAGGGAATTTTAAATATATGTATTTAAGCTCCTATGACTCTTACAAGGAAGGAATCAGCACTCAGGTTGTAGTTTGGAAGTATTTAATCTGCAAAGGACATGATCAATGCGTTTCGGCTCTTCCGAACCTTGATAACGATACAAGACGTCATTGTAGCATCTTTATTTAAATGTACAAATGCCTAAAGTTGCCAACATTAAGAAAGGACTACATATTACTTTAATCCAAAAAGCTGGCGGCCATATTGGTCTGGTCACGATGTGAAAATTCAGGAATTGATACAATAAAGAAAAGAAAACAAGTGTTAATAGGCGCACAATGTAATTTCAGCAAATCTTGCCCTGTGACCGCCATGCCTGTACGTTCGTCAACGTGCCTTATTCATAATAAACATACCTAGGATTGCAAACATCAACATAAAGAACGGACTACACATTACTTTAAAGTGAAAGGCTATCAGCCATATTAATCTGGGCACATTGCGTATTATAATAGTTCTTACACGAAAGAAAAGAAAAAAAAGGAGTGTTAATATACACACACTATCCCTAAATAAAGTTCTAGCGATTATAGTTACATTCCATTCACAGCTCATTTGAGATGCCATGAGTGATGTCATTAGTGATGTAACTGACCATGTCATGAATGATGTAATGTCTGAGGCCATTAGCAGTACATTGCGGGGGCGTAAGTTATAGTTAGCTCAGGTAACTATAACTACTGAATTTCACTGGTTGTGTATGAGTGAAATCTGAGTCTAACTATACCGTCCCTGTTATCTTTGTTTATTTTTAGCAAATTTCTAGTTTTTTTTAACGTTAAGTAATATGCATATCACAATGGATGGTGGGGGGTTGGCAGCAGGGCCTGGCATTGTGCTGCCCCACCCAAGCTTGCTGCTCCTGCCTTCCCTCCTCCTAGCCATCCATTGTTCAAGTCCATGTCCCTGCTCCCTTATTACAGCCCTGTGTGGCCGTTGTTCTTCCACTGGCCTTCCCGCCTTCTCTGAACAGTTAG
The DNA here is from genome assembly GCF_964261635.1 of Lissotriton helveticus. Taxonomy (NCBI): domain Eukaryota; kingdom Metazoa; phylum Chordata; class Amphibia; order Caudata; family Salamandridae; genus Lissotriton; species Lissotriton helveticus. The sequence continues at coordinate 729,824,779 of NC_136061.1, forward strand.
CTTGCTGCCCCATCCACCTCCTCCCTATCCTCTGTTGTCTGAATCCATGGACTAGCTTCCTCCCTCCTGCCATGCATGGTCTGATGTGCTGCCACTGCCCTCCATTTAGCAGGGTGTACCAGCCCACTCCTCCTGCCCTCCATTGCCCAATTCTGTGCCCCATCATTGCCCTCCTGCTTAGCCTTTGTGCTTAGCTTGCTGCCCCTATTCTCCTTCTCCCTGCCCTCCAATGTCTGTGTGTATGCCCCTGCTCCATCCTTTTTACCCACCATGATCCATGGACCTGCCACTCCTATCTACTCTGAGTGTTCTGTTGAGCTGCCACTCCCCTCTCACCGGCCTAGCATTGTCAGATGACTGTAACCTGTCCCTGCCACCTCCACTGACTGTAACCTGACCCTGCCACCTCCACCCTGCCTGTCCACATGCCATGCCCCTATCCCCTTCTTCCTGTCCTCCATGGTCTATTTTACTGCCACACCCTTCTGCCCTCCCTGGTCTGCTGCCTGCCCGCATGGTCTGTTGTGAGGCCCCTTCCCCTGAACTCTCTTGTCCGTGCCCAGGTCCTGACCCTCCCTTCTATTCTCCATGGACCTTTGTGCATGCCCCTGCACCCGCCTTCTTGCCCATCATGGCCATTGTGCTGCCACTAACCCTCCCGCTTGCCATGCATGGTCTTCTGTGCTGCCACGGCCCCTCCCACCTTCCCTGGTGTGGTCAGCTAGTTGCACCTGACTCCCTCCCACCATCCCTCCATGGTCTCTGTGTATGACATTATAGTCTCACTGTTTTTCTCCATGGTGTGTCTTGCTTCTAGTGCCCAACCTGCCTGACCTCCATGGTCATCTTGCTGCTTCCGCCCTGCCCCCTTGCCCCCAGCCCTCAGTTTCCATGTGCAGACCCCTATTCCCTCCCTCCTGGCTTGTCTGTTCCATTGTAATGCCCCTGATACGTCCCTCCTGCCCTTCATGGTCCGTTATGCTGCAGCTTTCTCTCCTGTCTGTCCATTATGGTCAGCTAGCTACCATTGCCTCTTCCCCTCTGTTCTCTGTTGTCCATGTGCATGGTCCTGTCCCCTCGATATGGATTTCTATGGATTGTTGTGCTGCACTTCCGTCCCGCATGCCCTGTGTGGGGTATTGTGCTGCTGCAAACCCTAGTGCCTGCCCTGTTTGGTGCACCTCTCCATGTCCCTCCTGTCCTCTGTTGTCCGAGTCCATGTCCCTACTCCAATTCCTCCTGCCTTCCATGATCCAATGTACCGTACTTGCTAACATTTTGAACTTGGTGAGAGGGAGATTTTGAAAAAAACTGGGGTATTGATTTTTCCCTTTGACTTACATTGAAAAAGAGGAGACAGATCAAATAAAGCCCATTTGGGCTTAAAAACATTGAACGTTTCCTGGCTGAATCGGGTCTGTTGGCATGTATGGTTATACTACCACTGCCTCTTCCTTCTGCCCACAATGGTCTATTATATTGCCACAGCCTCTCTTGCCAGTCCTGTATTGTTTGTTTGTTGCCCCTGCCTCCCCTTTCCACTGCCCTTCATAGTCTGTTGTGCTGCCACTGCCCTTCCAGCCTGCCCAGTGTGGTCAAATTGTTGCCTCTGTATCCTCCTACCTGCCTTAAATTTTCAGAGTCCGTGCCCCTGGCCTCTGCCTCTCAACAGTATCCTAATGAACAACTAGATTGCTAACATTCTATATTTATTGCAAAAGTGTGGATCGCCTGACGTCCTCTTGATGTAATCAAAACTTTAATACCTAGAGCATTTCCTTTAGAAATTACATATATGAGAGGGTCTTATTTACCTTAAAATTATGGTTAGTGCTCTAAAAAACCAAATGAGGACATATTTTCTGAGTTTTCAAATAGCAACAAAGCACTTTTAAATTATTTATTGTCTTTATGTTTTTTGATCCAGTTGACCACTTGATTAAATCTTGCACTTAAGGGGGAGCATGTGGTGTTACTTCCAGAGCTGCAGACTTTGCAACTGGGGAACCAGGTTGGAGTTTCTGCTTCAGTTCGACATTCTGTGATTCTGGTCAAATCACTTAGGCCTAGATGTATCATCGTTCCTATTTGCGATTTCTTAATAGCGATTTTTACCGAATCGCTATTTAGAAATCGCAAAATGGGATGTATGTTTAAATTCGCTTTTTGTTTGCATTTCCTTATTATTCTTTATTTGCGAATTCGCAAGTTGCGAATTCGTAAATAAGGAATAATTTCCCATTCATTCCTATGGGCCAGGAGGCCCATAGGAATGATTGCCAAATAATTCTCAAATTGCGAATTCACAATTTGCTAATCGCAATTTGAGAATTATTTCAAGGGTGCAGGGGTGTCTCATGGACACCCTGCTGCACCCCTGAAACTTACATGTGTGTGCATATGGCGCACATACATGCCCTATGGGCATGTATGTGTGTCACATGCCACCTTAAAAATTGCTAAATTGTGAATCTTGGAAGGACTTCGCAAATTAACACCAACCTCAAATTGGTGTTAATTTGCGATTTCTTAACCAGAATTCGCAATTTGAAAAAGCTTCATACATGGCATTTAAGGAATCGCAATTCCTTAAATGCTTAAGCAAAATAAGGAATCGCAATTTTTTGCGATTCCTTATTTTGCTAATTTCACATACATCCCAAAAGATGCAAAATGTCCGTTTGCGATTCGTTAAGGCCGAAATTCAGCGAATTTCGGCCTTAACGAATTGCAAAAGGCTTGATACATCTAGGCCTTAATCTCCACATGTCTAAAACCAAAATGAATTTGTTCTTGTGTGATGTAACCAATACTCATGTAAAGCACTCCAATACCTGACAAGTCTGCACTATATAAAACTGCAAAAACACAAAAAATAAAAAGTGTTTTGCACATGTCATTGGACTACATGTGGGCTACATCTGGGTGATATTTGTGCTACATTTGGGCTCTTTTGTCTCTGGTGGCCATCTTGGGAGATTTATTTGTTATGAAGTTTCCTAATTTCCTCATTTACTGCAGTCTCCTCAGTAGGAAATGCTTTCATTTTTTTTACATTGATTCCATCAAGAAGGTATTCAGATATGTCACACATTTGCCATGAATTCAGAATGTTAGCACTCTAGTTGCTCATTAGATCACTGTAGTAAAGCTACTGCTCACCATGGAAGTCTGCTGCTGGTATTAAAAGTGCATGGTTCAGTCTGCATGTCATCATTTTTTAAGGAAATAGAAGAGGATTTGAGAAGTTACTCAAAATGGGCCCTAATTTTTCTTTCTTCAGCACTAATCATAATTTCTATGGCAAGATGAACCCCCTCATTGTGTTCCTTTTTAAATTAAATGTTTAAGTGTTACCAGTTTATTCCAATCAAGATGGCTTCAGGCGTGCCATACTTTGGTCATAAGTAAGATAGTAAGCACTCTAGTTGTGCTTAAGAACACTCTGGGACATTCTGTCATTGAGCTGTACGTGGGCTACATCTGGATGATATTTGTGCTACATTTGGGCTCTTTTGTCTCCGGTGGCCATCTTGGGAAACTTATTTGTTATGAAGTTTCCTAATTTCCTCATTTACTGCAGTCTCCTCAGTAGGAAAAACTTTCAGTTTTTTTACTTTGGTTCCATCAAGAAGGCATTCAGATTTGTCACACATTTGCCATAAATTCTGAGTGTTAGCACTCTAGTTGCTCATTAGATCACTGTAGTAAAGCTACTGCTCACCAGGAAAGTCTGCTGCTGGTATTCGAAGCGGTACAAAAGGGGGTGGTGATGGACGGAGCATCTGAACCAATCAAACACTCACACCCAGTCAACAGATCTGGGTTTAATCCATCCCAGGGTCAGACTGATTTGCATATGGCCCTGTCTGAACTGGGGTGGCAGAGTGGGCTAAAGAACGGTGATGGATTAAACCCAGATCTGTTGGCTGGGTGTGAGTGTTTGATTGGTTCAGATGCTCCGTCCATCACCACCCCCTTTTGTACCGCTTTGTTCACCATAAGTTGGCAGGGTATGCTCAGACGTGAGTCTCTTGCTCACTTTGCCACTGGATTCAAGCAAGCTTGGCTGAAGACGGCTGTAATGCCAGAAACCGGTCCTAGGAAGCTTGTTTCCGGTCCAGGGAAGGCATGGCTTGGCAGTTCGGGCTGGACTGTTCCCATGAGGCACAGGGTGAGACTGATTTGCTTATGGCCATGTCTGAACTGGGGTGGCAGAGTGGGCTAACGAACGGTGATGGATTAAACCCAGATCTGTTGACTGGGTGTGAGTGTTTGATTGGTTCAGATGCTCCGTCCATCACCACCCCCTTTTGTACCGCTGGTATTCAAAGGGCATGTTTCAGTCTGCATGTCAGAATTTTTTTATGAAATAGAAGAGGATTTGAGAAGTCAAAATGTGCCCTCATTTTTCTTTGTGCAGCACTAATCATAATTACTATGGCAAAATAAACCCCCTCATTTCGTTCCTTTGCAAATTAAATGTTTTAAGTGTTACCACTTTATTCCAGTCAAGATGGCTTCAGGTGTGCCATACTTTTGTCATAAGTAAGACTGTTAGCACTCTAGTTGTTCTTTAAAATACTCTGGAACATTCTGTCACTGGGCTATACTTTGTAAAACTGGTGGAAGAGGTGTGGCGCCGCGGCCAGGGCGACTGACGCTGTAATCTGGGGATCAGGGTTCGATCCCGGGCTCCGGCAGCAGGTTAGCCCAGCACCATGTGACTCTGGGCAATAGCTCGCTTAATCTTCCCGATGGCCCCCAGCGCCTGGACGCCCTTACGGGTGATTGTGCGCTTTACAAGTGTGGATTATTATTAAAACTGCAAAAACACGAAAAATAAAAAGTGTTTTGCACACTTCTGTCATTGGGCTACATGTGGGCTACATCTGTGTGATATGTGTGCTACATTTGGGCTCTTTAGTCTCTGGTGGCCATCTTGGGAGACTTATTTGTTATGAAGTTTCCTAATTTCCTCATTTACTACAGTCTCCTCAGTAGGAAATACTTTCAGTTTTTTACTTTGCTTCCATCAAGAAGGCATTCAGGTGTGTTACACATTTACCACAAATTCAGAATGTTAGCACTCTACTTGCTTATTAGATCACTGTAGTAAAGCTACTGCTCACCAGGGAAGTTTGCTGCTGGTATTGAAAGTACATGTTTCAGTCTGCATGTCAGAATTGTTTAATGAAATAGAAGATGATTTGAGAAGTCACTCAAAATGTGCCCTAATTTTTCTTACTGCAGCACTAATCATACTTTCTATGGCAAAATGAAACCCCTCATTTTGTTCCTTTTTAAATTAAATGTTTTAAGAGTTACATCTTTATTCCAATCAAGATGGCTTCAGGTGTGCAATACGTTTGCCATAAGTAGGACTGTTAGCTCTCTAGTCGTTCTTTAGAACACTCTGGGAAGCTGCAGTAGAACACAAAGGAATCAAGTGACAGTCTCTGCCCTAGTTGGATGTTTTACTGAAAATGTCAGACTTCATTCTCACATGGCTGAGAAAGATAATGTGAATTTACAGAACATATGCTCTCAGTTTAGCTTATAGATCACCTTTCAAACCTCTGTGGAAAAAGCACTAGAAAATAGTTTTCTCTCAAACATAATTCATGATACCCCAGCAGCAGGCTTTTTCACATGGTAAAATCACCTTAGAACACACCACAATTCCTAAAATGAGTATGGTACCATCAAGAAATGATTTATAATGTAACTAAAGTCTTAAAACCTTCTATTAACTGCCATGCTTTTTAATGAGGTGCTATCATGTATATTGGTCCCAAGATGTCTGCCAACACTTCTTGGATGAAGTGATGACAGACAATCAGATCTCACGATGAGATGTGTGGTTAGGCTCCACCCAGATATATGTATTTCTTTTTCCATTAATATTAAAAAAACTACTGAACCGATTTACACAATTTAATAAAAAGGGCTCTTTCTGCACCAAGGCTACCTTTTTGCCAAATTTGGTGTAATTCCGTTCAGCAGTTCGGGTTGTAGCCGTGTCTAAATTTTCCTATGGAAAATTGCATGGAGAAAACACATTTTTTCTTGGCCCCTGCTTGCCGAATCACCCCAAAACTTTCAAGATAGGAGCGGAGCAAAGCGGGCCATAAGTTTTGAAAATTTAGCAAAGATTCGTCAATTGGCGCTAAAATTGTTGGAAATAGAATGTTGCGGTTTTCCTATGGTAACTAGGTCCTAACTATAACTACCTACTGGCGATTGCTAATTCTTTGTTGAAATCAGCTCCTATGTTGAAAGTTTGGGGGTGATTCTTCAAGGGGGGGCTGAGAAAAAAGGGGGGTTCCAAAACGTGTTTGCTTCATTTTAATTCAATAGGGAACTTTAGACAAGGCTATAGGTCGAACGGGTGAACGGAATTACCCCAAATGTGGTAGGGAGAAGGGTCTTGGTCTAGAAAGCACGCTTTTGTTTATTTGGTGTAAATTCGTTCAGTAGTTTTTGAGAAATATCGACATTTACAGATATCGATATTTGGGAATTCTGCCATCTGATTGGCTAAGGTGCTATGAGCACGAGCTTGCTGCTGATTGGCTGCAAGCAGTTGCAACTAGGAAGTGTTGGGAGCCATTTTGTGATTCTGTTGAAGCGAGTAAGGAGAAAAAAAGGGCACGAAAAGTGGGAAAGAGGAGGGTAGAAGCACTGTAACCTTTGTGGGGTGTTTAGGGTGTGCTATAGAGGGGGTGTGAAGGGAAGTATTCACCCCTACCGTGTTAAAGTGGTGGGCAACAGAAATTAAGTGAGGTATTGCAGAGAGTCTGATGCTGCTAATGTGAGCTGGTGCGGACCTCCGGGATTAAATGTGAGCCCAATTGTGTGTCTTATGCTGTGAAGTCATGTGCCCTGGTTGCTGCAGTACAGTTGTGGAAGTAGTGTCAGCATGTGTTTATACCTACTAGGATGAACTACTGACCCGTACTGGTGTGAAAGTCCTGTGGTACGGAAAATATGTGAGGTATTGTCTAGAGTCTCATGGAACTAGGAAGTGTTGGCCGCCATTTTGTGATTCTGTTGAAGCGAGTATGGCGAAAAAAGGGCATAAAATGTAGGAAAGAGGAGGATAGGAGCACTGTAACCTCTGTCAGGTGTTTAGGGTGTGGTATACAGGGGGTGCGAAGCGAACTAGTCATATCTACCGGTCTGAAAGTGCTGGGCTACGGAAATTAAGTGAGGTATTGCGTAGAGTCTGATGCTGCTAAGGTGAGCTGGTGCGGGACTCATGGATTAAAGCGTGAGCTCAAATTGTGTGGGTTATGCTGTGAAGACATGTGCACTGGCCACTGCAGTACACCTGTGGAAGTAGTATTAGCATGTGTTTATATCTAGTAGGATGAACTACTGACTCGTACTGCTCTGAAAGTCCTGGGGTTCGGAATATATGTGAGGTAATGTCTAGAATCTCACGCTGCTAAGCTGAGCTGCTGTCAGACTCGAGGATGAAAGCGTGAGCCCAAACTGTGTGTCATATGCTGTGAAGTCATGTGCTCTAGGTGCTGGGCCATACATGTCCGAGTAGTGTGAGCATGTAGTTATAGTTACTTGGATGAACTTTCGTTTCGAACATTGTAGCTCGTGTGTGGTGCTTAGGGGGTGTTATAGAGGGAGTGCGAAGGTAAATTAGTACGCTTCAAATAATTTCGGTATTTGTTCAGTGCTAAGTACTTACTCCTACGGGTCTGATGGCGCTGGGGGAGTAAACTCAGTTGCTGACGGACTCAGGGTAAAGCTGTTGAATTACTTACCCCTACCGGTCTGAAAGTGTGGGGTACGGAAATTAAGAGAGGTATTGCGTAGAGCGTGATGCTGTTAAATTGAGCTGCTGCTGTAGTTGGGGATAAAACCATGAGCCTAAACTGTGTGTGCTATGCTGTGAAGTCGTGTCCTCTGGGCGCTGTGTCACACCTGTCCAACTTGTATATGGTGCTTAGGTGGTGTTGTATAGGGAGTGCGAAGGTAAATCAATACGGTATTTGTAAAGCGCAAACTACTCACCTCTATGGGTGAGTAGAGCCGGGGATCAAAGCGAGAGCTCTGAGCTGCAAAGTGAGATGGTCTGGCCACTGCGACACAGATGTGTGGAGAATAAATTTTGGCGAGGGTCCGGGAGTTGCTGTTATGTGGCCCTAAAATAGCGTGCCTAAGTTGAAAATTATAGAGTGGCTCTAAAAAGAGATCTTGTGTTCATTAGTTGGAGCTACATATAAGTGGGGATGCACAGCTTCAAGTTGTTCAGGAAAACTCGATTTCCCTGATCTGTGACGTTTCCATTACTTCTGTAGATATCCGCCATATCAAAACGTCTGTTGTAGTTGTAGATGGACCCCATTTTATGGTCTCTGAGGTATGCAGACGGTAAACAGATATAATATCGACTACAAAATATCGAATGGACATAATATCGAGTCCAAAATATAGGCTGGACAAAATATCGAATGGACAGAATATAGGCATCAAAAATATCGCTTTGAAGGTAAGTAATGTAATATCGAATGTTAAAAATATAGAAAGTTAAAATATCGAAGTATATAATATAGGTTATTAAAATTATCGAATTTTTAATAATATCAAATTTTTTATAGTGTTTCTTATGTTATTATATGTGTGAAAAGTGTGTATTTATGTTATAATTAATTTTAATTAATGAATTTTGTTTTTTTAATTTTTGCGTAATTTAATTCTGTAGCGGGTTGTGGGTTTATAGGGGAATAGGGTGGGAAGTAATTTAATTATAATTAATTAAATATGTAAATGTATATATTGGTATTCATTTTTAATTAATTGTTAATTAATTTATATTTGGTAATTAATTAAATTTTAATTGGCAATTAATGTTAATTCATTGATTAATTGCTAATTATGTTAATTTTACTAATTTATTTTCTGTAGCGGGTTGTGGGTTTATAGGGGAATTGGGTGGGAAGTAATTTATTTATAATTAATTAAATATGTAAACATATTTATTGGTATTTTTTTATAATTAATTGTTAATTAATTTTTTATGGGTAATTAATTTTTAATTGCCAATTAATTTTATTTAATTGATTAATTGCTAATTATGTTAATTTTAATAATTTATTTTCTGTAGCGGGTTGTGAGTTTATAGGGGAATAGGGTGGGAAGTAAATTATTCATAATTAATTAATTAATTGTATTTAATTTGAATTAAGTGTTTATTAATTTTTAATTGTTAATTAATTAATTGTTAATTTGTAATTAATTTGAATAGGTAACTAATAGTAACAATTAATTGTAACTTGTAATTTTAATTGCTTAATTATTATATTATATTAAATTGGTAATTACTTATAATTAATTTTTGATAGATATTAATTTATATGTTTTTACATAATATAAGAAGTATTTACTTTCCCTACTGTTGCACTCTCTGGAGTGGGAATAGTAATTTTTACCCCTACGCTATCCAACGCTTACCCTACTGTTGCACTCTTTGGAGTGGGAATAATAATTGTAACCCCTACGCTATCCAATGCTTTCCCTACTGTTGCACTCTTTGGAGTGGGAATAGTAATTTTAACCCCTACGCTATCCAACGCTTTCCCTACTGTTGCACTCTTTGGAGTGGGAATAGTAATTTTTACCCCTACGCTATCCAACGCTTTCCCTACTGTTGCTTTTATCGGAGTGGGAATAGTAATTTTTACCCCTACGCTATCCAACGCTTTCCCTACTGTTGCACCCACTGGAGTGGGAATAGTAATTGTTACCTCTACGCTATCCAACGCTTTCCCTACTGTTGCACTCACTGGAGTGGGAATATTAATTTTTACCCCTACGCTATCCAACGCTTTCCCTACTGTTGCACTCACTGGAGTGGGAATAGTAATTTTTACCCCTACGCTATCCAACATTTTCCCTACTGTTGCACTCTTTGGAGTGGGAATAGTAATTTTTACCTCTACGCTATCCAACGCTTTCCCTACTGTTGCACTCACTGGAGTGGGAATAGTAATTTTAACCCCTACGCTATCCAACGCTTTCCCTACTGTTGCACCCACTGGAGTGGGAATAGTAATTTTTTCCTCTACGCTATCCAACGCTTTGCCTACTGTTGCACTCTTTGGAGTGGGAATTGTAATTTTTACCCCTACGCTATCCAACGCTTTCCCTACTGTTGCACCCACTGGAGTGGGAATAGTAATTTGTACCCCTACGCTATCCAACGCTTTCCCTACTGTTGCACTCACTGGAGTGGGAATAGTAATTTTTACCCCTACGCTATCCAACGTTTTCCTTACTGTTGCACTCTTTGGAGTGGGAATAGTAACTTTAACCCCTACGCTATCCAACGCTTTCCCTACTGTTGCACTCTTTGGAGTGGGAATAGTAATTTTAACCCCTACGCTATCCAACGCTTTCGCTACTGATGCACTCTTTGGAGTTGGAATAGTAGTTTTTACCCCTACCCTATCCAATGCTTTCCCTACTGTTGCACCCACTGGAGTGGGAATAGTAATTTTTACCCCTACTCTATCCAACGCTTTCCCTACTGTTGCACTCTTTAGAGTGGGAATAGTAATTTTTTCCCCTACGCTATCCAACGCTTTCCCTACTGTTGCACTCTCTGGAGTGGGAATAGTAATTTTTACACTTCCGCTATCCTACGGTAATAATATTGGATATTATTTAATTATATTATGTTACTATATATATATGTTTTAACAAATATGATTGTAAAAATTTTTTTTATAACTTTCATTAATTATGTAATTATTATAAGGTAATTTAAGTATTTGTAAGTATATTTTAGTAATTAATTTGTAATATTAATTTAATTTAACATTGTTTTTAATAAAGTCGATATTTTTATAAACTATATTTTTGTAAACAATATTTTTTACTCGATATTTTTGTACTTACCTGTTTGAAGATACAAAGTCGATATTCTGTCTGTCGATATTTTGTCACCGATATTTTTGATAGTCGATATTATGTCCCTCGATATTATGTCAGTGATCCCTGCAGACACAGCTTTGTTGACTTTCTTCCGAGATTTTCCAATCTGAGGACAAAATTGTTTGGACCATTTCCACTTTTGACTTTGGGATATAATGGAATATACAAAGACAGTTTGAGGCAAAAGTAACATCAATTGTCCAAAGGTGACCTTCATAAGCATTTCCAAACCAACCCCAGTCAATGTACCTAGGTTGTTTCCACCACAGTGCACAATGAAGAGGTCAGGGTATTGTAGATGCAAATAGGTTTTTAACCAAAGGCAACAATTGGTGCCACTTCAATCCTCTCTGTCCAAACCATTTAATGTCCACATTTTGTAAAAAGAGTTCTAAGTCAATACGTCTCTGTTCTGCATACCTTTTGTACCAGAAAACATAACTATGTCCTACGATCCACACTAGCATTTTGAAGGTATGGCTGGAAGGAATGGAAAGATGTCTGTAGCTCATGCAGTTTCTTCTTAGAATAAGAGATATGTTTAAAGATGGGGAACTAGTTTTTTTTTTAAAGTGGGGGGCAGGGGATGCACTGCCTGGTTATCAGTTTAATTTAGCTAATCTTGTGCTCAATAGTTTGAGTAAAGGGTGCGTACCCACTACCTTTTAGGACCCCACAGGCTGTGAATAATGGTGAACGAACAGGAATGAATCCCTGTGTGGGTAACACTGTTCCTATGGCAAAAGTACCCGAAATCTTAAAGAAATTTTTCCGATTGAAAAAACCTTTTTTAAACAAAATTTGACCAGTAAAACTTTTTTACTTATATCTGTATTTATCTCACGGCATTAAGCAAAATACATAAACATAAACTTCTGATACAAGTTATTTGTTGATAAACAGTTTTTTTTCACATACAAAAAGGTACTTGATTGGGAGATGAAAAGGATTGTTTTTTAACCCCTTCACTGCTAGGCCTTTTCCCCTCCTGTGCTAAGCCTTTTTTTGGCGTTTTGGAGTAGTGCGTGCTTAGGCCCTTGTAACTTTTTGACCACATAAGGTATCCGCGCCAAATTTGCGTCCTTTTCTTCCAACATCATGTGAATTTTAAAGGCGCCCAGGGTTTGTGGATTCCCTTGGAGGGGTCCCATAAATTAACCAAAATATAGTGATTTTTTTGTTTTTTTCAGAAAAATGGGAAAAACGGGCTGCAAATGAAAGCCTCTGGGTTTTTCCCTGAAAATGGTATCACAAAAGGGTTTGTGGGGCTGAAATCTCCATTTTCTCAGCTTTCAGGGAATGACAGACTTTTGTCAGAGAACCGAAATTTTTCACTCAGTTTTGGCATTTTTCTGGGACATAGCCTATTTTTGCTATTTTTAGAGCTTTCCACCTCCTTCCAGTTAATGGTAGAAATGAGTTTGAAAGCAATAATGGATCCTAGGAAGCTTTACATTTTCGAAAAGTAGACAGAATTCTGAATTCAGAAAGGGGTCATTTGTCTAAATCCATGAAGGTTTCGTTATAGAAACTAACAGTTAGATATTGGAATATTTGAAATTATGTTGAAAAAAACAGCCTTTTGTCTCAACGTTTTCACCTATAACTTTTTCTAATTTTGACAGCTCTTGGAAAGCAATATACCGTTACATTTGTTAGACCTTCCTGGTTGTGGGGATATATAGGACTTGTAGTTTCACCAAGAACCCGACGAACCCAGATCCAATAACTGAGCAGCAACTTGCAATGGTATTTTTTCATTTACTGGGTATAGTGCACTTTGTCTTGGAAAATGTATACATGGAATAATCTGTATGAAAGACACCTATGTATTTCTGAATTGGGTACAAATTATAGAGTTCAGAAATAGTATATAATTGCACATTTTCAAAGTTGGGAATACTCATACTAGCATGAGAATTATTGGTCATTTTTCATAAAGATTTTTTTTTTACACAGTCTTTCATTGAAAGGGAGAAATGCATGAAAGCTCAATTGGTAATAACAGTTGATTTACAAATCTGAATTACCCCAAGTGTCCCGATAAAAACGGTACCTCACTTGTGTGGGTCGGCCTTGTGCCTGCGACAGGAAACGGCGCAAAATGCAACGTGGTCACACCTAAATTTAGCAGTTACAAATTGACCCTTTTTTGGCAGAGTGCCTACCTGTAGTTTTTGCACCCTAGCTCTGCCGGCACCTAGGGAAACCTAGCAAACCTATACATTTTTGAAAAGTAGACACTCAGGGAAATTCAGGATGGGGTGACTCGACTGCCTAGCACCAGGTGTTGTTACCCAGAATCCCTTGCAAAGCTAAGATTTTGACAAAATAAACACATTTTCCTCATATTTCTGTGGTGGAAAGTTCTGGAATCTGCGTGGATCAACAAATTTCCACCCACCCAGCGTTCCCCCAGGTCTCCCGATAAAAACAGTACCTCACTTGTGTGGGTCGGCCTTGTGCCTACGACAGGAAACGGCACAAAATGCAACGTGGTCGCACCTCAATTTCCCAGTGAAATTTTACGTTCTTTGGACAAAGAGACTACCTTTTGTTTTTGAGCCGTAGCTCTGCCAGCACCTAGGGAAACCTAGCAAACCTATACATTTTTGAAAACTAGACACCCAGGGGAATTCAGGATGGGGTGACTCATCTGCCTACCCCCAGGTTTTGTTACCCAGAATCCCTTGCAAACATAAAAATGTGACAAACAAAACACATTTTCCTCACATTTCTGTGGTGGAAAGTTCTGGAATCTGCGTGGATCAACAAATTTCCACCCACCCAGCGTGCCCCCAGGTCTCCCGAAAAAAATGGTACCTCACTTGCGTGGGTAGGCATAGTGGCTGCGACATGAAACAGCGCAAAACGCAGCATGGTCGCACCTCAATTTCCCAGTGAAATTTAGCACGATTCGGACAAAAAGACTACCTTTTGTTTTTGCGCCGTAGCTCTGCCAGCACCTAGGGTAACCTAGCAAACCTATACATTTTTGAAAACTAGACACCCAGGGCAATTCAGGATGGGGTGACTCGTCTGCCTACCCCCAGGTTTTGTTACCCAGAATCCCTTGCAAACATAAACATTTGACCAAAAAAACACATTTTCCTCACATTTCTGTGGTGGAAAGTTCTGGAATCTGCGTGGATCAACAAATTTCCTCCCACCCAGCGTGCCCCCAGGTCTCCCGAAAAAAATGGTACCTCACTTGCGTGGGTAGGCATAGTGGCTGCGACATGAAACAGCGCAAAACGCAGCATGGTCGCACCTCAATTTCCCAGTGAAATTTAGCACGATTCGGACAAAAAGACTACCTTTTGTTTTTGCCGTAGCTCTGCCAGCACCTAGGGAAACCTAGCAAACCTATACATTTTTGAAACCTAGACACCCAGGGCAATTCAGGATGGGGTGACTCGTCTGCCTACCCCCAGGTTTTGTTACCCAGAATCCCTTGCAAACATAAAAATTTGACCAAAAAAACACATTTTCCTCACATTTCTGTGGTGGAAAGTTCTGGAATCTGCGTGTATCAGCAAATTTCCACCCACCCAGCGTGCCCCCAGGTCTCCCAAAAAGAATGGTACCTCGCTTGCGTGGGTAGGCATAGTGGCTGCAACATGAAACTGCGCAAAACGCAGCATGGTCGCACCTCAATTTCCCAGTGAAATTTAGCACGATTCGGACAAAAAGACTACCTTTTGTTTTTGCGCCGTAGCTCTGCCAGCACCTAGGGAAACCTAGCAAACCTATACATTTTTGAAAACTAGACACCCAGGGCAATTCAGGATGGGGTGACTCGTCTGCCTACCCCCAGGTTTTGTTACCCAGAATCCCTTGCAAACATAAAAATTTGACCAAAAAAACACATTTTCCTCACATTTCTGTGGTAGAAAGTTCTGGAATCTGCGTGGATCAACAAATTTCCACCCACCCAGCGTGCCCCCAGGTCTCCCAAAAAAAATGGTACCTCACTTGCGTGGGTAGGCATAGTGGCTGCGACATGAAACAGCGCAAAACGCAGCATGGTCGCACCTCAATTTCCTAGTGAAATTTAGCACGATTCGGACAAAAAGACTACCTTTTGTTTTTGCGCCGTAGCTCTGCCAGCACCTAGGGAAACCTAGCAAACCTATACATTTTTGAAAACTAGACACCCAGGGTAATTCAGGATGGGGTGACTCGTCGGCCTACCCCCAGGTTTTGTTACCCAGAATCCCTTGCAAACATAAACATTTGACCAAAAAAACACATTTTCCTCACATTTCTGTGGTAGAAAGTTCTGGAATCTGCGTGGATCAACAAATTTCCACCCACCCAGCGTGCAACTAGGTCTCCCGAAAAAAATGGTACCTCACTTGCGTGGGTAGGCATAGTGGCTGCGACATGAAACAGCGCAAAACGCAGCATGGTTGCACCTCAATTTCCCAGTGAAATTTAGCACGATTCGGACAAAAAGACTACCTTTTGTTTTTGCACCGTAGCTCTGCCAGCACCTAGGGAAACCTAGCAAACCTATACATTTTTGAAAACTAGACACCCAGGGCAATTCAGGATGGGGTGACTCGTCTGCCTAACCCCAGGTTTTGTTACCCAGAATCCCTTGCAAACATAAAAATGTGACCAAAAAAACACATTTTCCTCACATTTCTGTGGTAGAAAGTTCTGGAATCTGCGTGGATCAACAAATTTCCACCTACCCAGCGTGCCCCCAGGTCTCCCGAAAAAAATGGTACCTCACTTGCGTGGGTAGGCATAGTGGCTGCGACATGAAACAGCGCAAAACGCAGCATGGTTGCACCTCAATTTCCCAGTGAAATTTAGCACGATTCGGACAAAAAGACTACCTTTTGTTTTTGCGCCGTAGCTCTGCCAGCACCTAGGGAAACCTAGCAAACCTATACATTTTTGAAAACTAGACACCCAGGGCGATTCAGTATGGGGTGACTCGTCTGCCTACCCCCAGGTTTTGTTACCCAGAATCCCTTGCAAACATAAAAATTTGACCAAAAAAACACATTTTCCTCACATTTCTGTGGTAGAAAGTTCTGGAATCTGCGTGGATCAACAAATTTCCACCCACCCAGCGTGCCCCCAGGTCTCCCGAAAAAAATGGTACCTCACTTGCGTGGGTAGGCATAGTGGCTGCAACAGGAAACGGTTCAAATCGTACGGTGGTGAATTTACATTACCTTATTGCAAAACTACCTTGATTTTGGGGGGGGGGATCTGAGTTTGTGGCCCGGGGCTCAGTGGTATTCTTTGCAAAGTAGCAAACCCAAACAGTTCTGAAAACTAGACACCTGGGAGAGTCCAGGGAGGTATGGCATGTGTGGGTCCCCCAATGTTCTCCTACCCAGAACTCTTTGCAAACCTTAAAAATAGGTAAAAATAGCACTTTTCCAAACATTTTGGCGTGGGATCGCCGTGCCGGCAAAAAAGTCTTACCACCCTGCGTTTCCCTTGTTCTCCCGAGTAAAAGGATACCTCACTTGTGTGGGTGCCCCAAAGCAGAACACGCCAAAAATGAATTTTGAAAAAAGTAGTTTTTAGTCATATTTAAGTTTTACAAATTAAGCACCCCAGCCTGAGTCACATGCCTTTGGCCCACCCACACAAGTGAGGTATCATTTTACTCGGGAGAACAAGGGAAACGCTGGGTGGTAGGACATTTGTTCCGGCAGCGAGATCCCACCCAAAAAAGTATGGAAAAGTGGGTTTTTGGACCAAAATTTCAGGTTTGCAGGGGTTTCTGGGTAGGAAAACATTGGGGGACCCACGCATGCCATACCTCCCTGGACTCCCCCGGGTGTCTAGTTCTCAGAACTGTTTGGATTTGGTAGTTTCCAAAGATGCCTGCCAAGCCCCGGGCCAAAAGCTCAGGTGACCCCCTCAAAAAATAAGATTATTTGGCTAAAGGTAATGTTTTGGTCTCCATAGTATGAATTGGGCCTTTTCCTAAAGCAGCCGCTATGCCTACCCACGCAAGTGAGGTACCATTTTTATCGGGAGACCTTGGGGAACTGATTTTTTCCAAGCAAAAAATGAGGTTTGCAAGGGATTCTGGGTAAAGGAACGTTGGAGGATCCACGCAAGCCATACCTCCTTGGAAGCCCCCGGGTGTCTACTTTTCAGAAATGTGTGGGATTGGTAGGTTTCCCTAGATGGCTGTCTCGCACGGGGCCAAAAACCCAGGTAACCCCTCTTGCAAAAGCTGGTGGACTTAACATTTTCACCATTGTTAAATTCACCAGCTTTTGCAAGAGGGGTTACCTGGGTTTCTGGCCCCGTGCGAGACAGCCATCTATGGAAACCTACCAAACCCACACATTTCTGAAAAGTAGACACCCGGGGGCTTCCAAGGAGGCATGGCTTGCGTGGATCCTCCAACGTTCCTTTACCCAGAATCCCTTGCAAACCTCAATTTTAGCAGAATAAAATCAATTTTTTCACACGTTGTAGTCTGGGAAAGCGTGGCATCACTGGTCTCACACAAATTACCTCCCACCCAGCGTTCCCCCAGGTCTCCCGATAAAAACGGTACCTCACTTGCGTGGGTAGCCATAGTGGCTGCAACAGGAAAAGGTCCAAATCTAACGGTGGTGAATATAAAATACCCTGAAGCAATATAACTTTGATTTTGGGGGGGGGGCACCTGAGTTTTTGGCCTGGGGCTGGGTGGTATTCTTTGGAAAGTAGCAAACCCAAACAGTTCTGAAAACTAGACACCCGGAGAGTCCAGGGAGGTATGGCATGTGTGGGTCCCCCAATGTTTTCCTACCCAGAACTCTTTGCAAACCTTACAAATAGGTAAAAATAGCACTTTTCCAAACATTTTGGCGTGGGATCGCCGTGCCGGCAAAAAAGTCCTACCACCCTGCGTTCCCCAAGTTCTCCCGAGTAAAAGGATACCTCACTTGTGTGGGTGCCCCAAAGCAGAACACGCCAAAAATGAATTTTGAAAAAAGTAGTTTGTAGTCATATTTAAGTTTTACAAATTAAGCACCCCAGCCTGAGTCACATGCCTTTGGCCCACCCACACAAGTGAGGTATCATTTTACTCGGGAGAACAAGGGAAACGCTGGGTGGTAGGACATTTGTTCCGGCAGCGAGATCCCACCCAAAAAAGTATGGAAAAGTGGGTTTTTGGACCAAAATTTCAGGTTTGCAGGGGTTTCTGGGTAGGAAAACATTGGGGGACCCACGCATGCCATACCTCCCTGGACTCCCCCGGGTGTATAGTTCTCAGAACTGTTTGGGTTTGGTAGTTTCCAAAGATGCCTGCCAAGCCCCGGGCCAAAAGCTCAGGTGACCCCCTCAAAAAATAAGATTATTTGGCTAAAGGTAATGTTTTGGTCTCCACAGTATGAATTGGGCCTTTTCCTAAAGCAGCCGCTATGCCTACCCACGCAAGTGAGGTACCATTTTTATCGGGAGACCTTGGGGAACGCTGGGTGGGAGGTAATTTGTGTGAGCCCAGTGATGCACGCTTTCCCACACTAAAACGTGTGAAAAAACTGATTTTTTCCAAGCAAAAAATGAGGTTTGCAAGGGATTCTGGGTAAAGGAAAGTTGGAGGATCCACGCAAGCCATACCTCCTTGGAAGCCCCCGGGTGTCTACTTTTCAGAAATGTGTGGGATTGGTAGGTTTCCCTAGATGGCTGTCTCGCACGGGGCCAAAAACCCAGGTAACCCCTCTTGCAAAAGCTGGTGCACTTAACATTTTCACCATTGTTAAATTCACCAGCTTTTGCAAGAGGGGTTACCTGGGTTTCTGGCCCCGTGCGAGACAGCCATCTATGGAAACCTACCAAACCCACACATTTCTGAAAAGTAGACACCCGGGGGCTTCCAAGGAGGCATGCCTTGCGTGGATCCTCCAACGTTCCTTTACCCAGAATCCCTTGCAAACCTCAATTTTAGCAGAAAAAAATCAATTTTTTCACACGTTGTAGTCTGGGAAAGCGTGGCATCACTGGTCTCACACAAATTACCTCCCACCCAGCGTTCCCCCAGGTCTCCCGATAAAAACGGTACCTCACTTGCGTGGGTAGCCATAGTGGCTGCAACAGGAAAAGGTCCAAATCTAACGGTGGTGAATATAAAATACCCTGAAGCAATATAACTTTGATTTTGGGGGGGGGCACCTGAGTTTTTGGCCCGGGCTGGGTGGTATTCTTTGGAAAGTAGCAAACCCAAACAGTTCTGAAAACTAGACACCCGGGAGAGTCCAGGGAGGTATGGCATGTGTGGGTCCCCCAATGTTTTCCTACCCAGAACTCTTTGCAAACCTTAAAAATAGGTAAAAATAGCACTTTTCCAAACATTTTGGCGTGGGATCGCCGTGCCGGCAAAAAAGTCCTACCACCCTGCGTTCCCCTTGTTCTCCCGAGTAAAAGGATACCACACCTTAACAGAGTTACTCAAAAGTCAAACATTCAAGCACGGCTATCTATTCCTCAAAGACACACACATACAGGTTGGATTTGGCACGAGGGCGAGTGATGGTTCAGTACATAAAATTTTATTAACAAGATATTTCAAAAAAATGAAATGCTCTGTCAATAAATAAATGCATAAAAACTGAACCAGTGACTCGCAACTCGTGAGCTGTAAAGCCACGACAAGGCACCAACCGTTTTACAGGCCATTCACGCACCTTTCATACCTGCTACAAACCAGACCATTGACACCATCCGAATGGAAAAGCAACACATAACAACAATCACAATAAGGGGCAAGGTACACCCTACTGCAGAAAGAGAAAAAAAACAATTATTACTGCACACCCATCTAATCCGCAAGCACACACACATACTGGTTGGATTTGGCACGAGGGTGAGTGATGATTCAGTACATACAATTGTATACGCAAGTAATTTCACAAAAATGAAATACACTGTGTATAATTGAAAGTATGATAAACTGAACCACGGACTCACAGCTCGTGAGCTGTAAAGCCACGTCAAGGCACCAACCTCTTTACAGGCCATTCATACACCTTTCGTACGCGTGACACATACAAAACATTCACACCGCCAGCCGCGGACCCATCACATTCCAACACTCACACCAGCAAACAGCGCCATTCAAGGGCCCATCACTTTCACACGCCCACATTTCGGACACTGCAACTACACAAAATGATGGACTGTGTGGAGTGTCACTCAACTAGCAGTGTGTGTAGTGACCAACAGAAAGTAACTACTCACACACCGCCTGCCAAGTGCCAGTCCACCCACACCACCATCCAAGCACCAGACCATGCACACCGCCAGCCAAACACCACTCAGCGCACACCGACAGCCAAGTACCACTCCACACACAACACCAGCCAAGCATCACTCCACGCACACCACCAGCCAAGCGCCACTCCACACACACCGCCAGCCAAGCACCACTCCGTGCACAGACAGCCAAGTGCCACTCCATGCACACCACCAGCCAAGCGCCCCTCCACACACACCACCAGCCAAGCGCCACTCCACAAACACAACACCAGCCAAGCACCACTCCGTGCACAGACAGCCAAGTACCACTCCACGCACACCGTCCAGCCAAGCGCCACTCCACACACACAGCCAGCCAAGCACCACTCCACACACACCGCCAGCCAAGCACCACTCCGTGCACAGACAGCCAAGTACCACTCCATGCACACCACCAGCCAAGCGCCCCTCCACACACACCACCAGCCAAGCACCACTCCACACACACCACCAGCCAAGCACCACTCCGTGCACAGACAGCCAAGTACCACTCCATGCACACCACCAGCCAAGCGCCCCTCCACACACACCACCAGCCAAGCGCCACTCCACAAACACAACACCAGCCAAGCACCACTCCGTGCACAGACAGCCAAGTACCACTCGACGCACACCGTCCAGCCAAGCGCCACTCCACACACACCGCCAGCCAAGCACCACTCCACACACACCGCCAGCCAAGCACCACTCCGTGCACAGACAGCCAAGTACCACTCCATGCACACCACCAGCCAAGCGCCCCTCCACACACACCACCAGTCAAGCACCACTCCACGAACACCACCAGCCAAAGACAAATCCAAACACAACACCAGGCAAGTGCCAAACCATGCACACAGTCAGACAATGGACACTACACGCAAACCAACATCATACTTTACTTTATTTTTTTAAATAAAAGAGAAACAAAAACAAATTGCAAATTGATACAAATCTACTAACTCGACAACTAAATCTAAAAAGACTACACAAATACAAACTTTGAAACTGAACAATAACTATTACAGAATAAAGACCAACCAGTTCACTTTACCACTCATTGATACTCCCAAAAATTCTTTTGCGTGTGGTACAATCTAAAACAAGCAGGTACACACAGCCCGGGGTTTGAAGGGCAGTCGGGGCAGTACATGCGAACCTCCTTCCGCAAACCTCTTCGCCAACAGACTCTACATCTCCGACTGGGAAAGTCTTTTGAGGGTGTAGGAGGAATATGATCAGAAAAGTGGCGATCTTTCAATCTGGCAACATCCTCCACCACTCCAAATCTAGGAACACTTGCCTGTTCCACTAAAACAAGGCTGCCTATTACAGACTCCTGAAACTTTACAAAAGTCAACTTTGACTGGGGACAAGATTTCTGGAACACAATAAAAGCATTAAAGGTTGCCAAGTGGAAAAGATGGATAGCCAACTTCTTGTACCAAATGTAAGCCTTACGAAGAGCAGCATACGGTTCCAACCTCTGATCAACTCTGTCAACACCACCCATGTACTTATTGTAGTCCAGTATGCACACAGGTTTGCGCACTTCTGCAACCTGACCCCAAGCATTCCACGGTTCAGTACTTTCAGCATGTATTGTAGTCAACATGTAGACATCTCTCCTGTCTGTAAACTTCACAGCTAGAAGCTCCTCACAACGCAAAGCACTGCACTGTCCCCGAGCAAGCTTTCGACAAACAAGTTCTTTTGGGAAACCTTTACGGTTTGAGCGGATTGTGCCACAAGCAACAGTGTCCACTTTGGCCAATTCCCTGAACAACCGCACACCAGTGTAGAAGTTATCGAGATACAAATGATGGCCTTTGTTAAAAAATCCACGACCAAGTTCCCACACAATTTTCTCAGTCACTCCAAAAGTCGACGGACAACCAGGGGGGTTAATCCTGGATTCCTTACCAGTGTACACCCTGAAATTAGAGACATATCCAGTCTCACTGTCACACAGCATATACAGTTTGATTCCATAGCGTGCACTCTTACTAGGAATGTATTGCCGAAATACCAAGCGGCCCTTGAACAACAGCAAAGACTCATCCACTGCAATTTCTTTCCCAGGATAAAAGATCTCAGAAAATCGATCAACCAAATGATCAATGACAGGCCGAATCTTGAAAAGACGGTCACAATCAGGGTGATCTCGTGGCAAAGCAAGACTATTGTCAACAAAATGCATCATCCGCAGCAGAAGCAAATACCTATCACGAGTCATGACTGCCGGAAATATAGCTGTTGCCATCAAGGGACTAGTAGACCAATATGAAGCCATTGATGGTTTCCTAAGCAAGCCCATCAAAAGAGTTAAACCCAAAAACTTTTTCATCTCCTCCAAATGGGTGGGAGTCCACCGGGTAGCTCTAGCGTGGGGCTTAAGGCTGGCACTGTTCACCCTCAAAAAATTTTCAGCATACAAATTAGTCTGCTCTACAATCTCTGCCAAAAACACATCATCCATACGCAACTTGAAAAAATCAATAGGCAAAAAGTTTTCAGTGTTCACCCTACACCCTGGAACACCAGTAAATTCAGGCAATGCCGGCTGCACCATGCCTGGTGCAACCCAGAGGTCAGAACTTTCATCGTCAAGTCTTGCAGCCGCAGGCCGCCGCCCAGCTAACTCTTGTCCCACAACACCAACTGGAAGTCTAGCAGCCCCAGGCTGCAGCCCAGATGTCTCTTGCCGCACAATTGGCACATCACTGTCCTCCGCAACCACAGGCACAGCCATGTCCTCCAAAACTGTAAACACAGCAATGTCCTCCCCAACCACAGGCACATCATCCACACCAAAAGTAGCTTCATCAGCACTCAAAGTGTCTTCATCATCAGATGAAGCCATGTGTAGAGAAAACTCACTACCTGAATCTTCACCTCCCACCTCTGGCTCAGAATCAGAGTCAGACTCTGGACCATGGTCAGAGGAAGAATCAAAAAGCATTCCAACAACTTGCTGAGCAGTAATCCGGCGGCTAGCCATTATCCTTACAAATAAAGGAGTCTGCACAAACAACTCAACAACCCCAACACTGCGCAAAGTAAGATAAAAATGTAAGACTTTTTCACCAAAAAATATATTTAGAAAAAATATACAATTCACTTACAAGACACAACTACACTCACCAGCACCTACTCTGCAAAGACACAGCAAATAGGCAACGATATCCCACTAGAAAGAAGAAAAAAAAACTTACATCTACAGAAGGACACATCAAAAACAAATGCAAAACATGTTTTACAATCACAACAAACAGCAACAACACATACTCGTATTACTACACACTTTGCAAAATAAACAATTACATTACAATTGAACAAAAAAAAGGTCTCTTACCAAACACATGCAACTACAGAAACAGCAGAACAACAGAACCACCAGTAACAGAACCGCACACTGCAACAATCTAAAGAGAAAAAAAAAACAATACACATTAGAAGAAACAAAAACAACACACATTACAACAGGCTATGTCACAGGGTATGTCACAAATGGGGTGTCTGCCCCCAAGGGGGGAAGATTATAAATCATTATAAACGTGGGCCCCCTGGAAGCAACCCTACGGAGGGCAGAGAGGCCAAATAAAGACACGGCAGAACATACTGAAAACAAATGGGACCAAGGAAGCAACCCTTGGCCAAGGGGTCGCTCCCTATACAAAAAATAACCCTGGAGTCTAGTGGGCTTTTCTATTCCCCCCCAGAAAAGTCTAAAAAAATATTAGGGCCACTAGGAAGTGACCCTTCCCCAAGGGGTCGCTTCCTTTTCAAATAAAAAACAAATCCCTGGTGACTAGTGGGCTTTTCTGCTCCCCCTGGGTGCAGATCGGCTGAAAAAATGGCCGATCTGCCCCAGGGGGGGCAGAAAAGTCTGAAAAATATTTTATCCCCCTAAGGAAGCGACCCTTGCCCAAGGGGTCGCTTCCTTTATAAATAACAAACAATCCCTGGTGTCTAGTGGGCTTTTCTGCCCCCCCTGGGTGCAGATCGGCCAAACAAAACGGCCGATCTGCCCCAGGGGGGGCAGAAAATTCTAAAACATTATTTGACCCCTAGGGAAGCGACCCTTGCCCAAGGGGTCGCTTCCTTTATCAATAACAAACAATCCCTGGTGTCTAGTGGGCTTTTCTGCCCCCCCTGGGTGCGGATCGGCCAAACAAAACGGCCGATCTGCCCCAGGGGGGGCAGAAAAGTCTAAAACATTATTAGGCCCCCTAAGGAAGCGACCCTTGCCCAAGGGGTCGCTTCCTTTATCAATAACAACCAATCCCTGGTGTCCAGTGGGCTTTTCTGCCCCCCCTGGGTGCAGATCGGCCAAACAAAACGGCCGATCTGCCCCAGGGGGGGCAGAAAAGTCTAAAAAATGATGTGGCCCCCTAAGGAAGCGACCCTTGCCCAAGGGGTCGCTTCCTTTATCAATACCAACCAATCCCTGGTGTCTAGTGGGCTTTTCTGCCCCCCCCCCTGGGTGCAGATCGGCCAAACAAAATGGCCGATCTGCCCCAGGGGGGGCAGAAAAGTCTAACAAATGATATGGCCCCCTAAGGAAGCGACCCTTGCCCAAGGGGTCGCTTCCTGCAAAGAAAAACATTGGCAAACACAATCCCTGGTGTCTAGTGGGCTTTTCTGCCCCCCCCCCTGGGTGCAGATCGGCAAAAAAAAACGGCCGATCTGCCCCAGGGGGGGCAGAAAAGTCTGAAAATATATATGCCAGCCCAAGGAAGCGACCCTTGCCCAAGGGGTCGCTTCCTACACACAGTTTGCCCAAAGAAAACAATCCCTGGTGTCTAGTGGGGCATTCCTGGTGCACGATCGCGACGCTGTGCGCGATCGTGCACCAGGAATGCCGTGCATTGGGACATCAGGGGAGAGGAAACACAGTTTCCTCCCCCCCGATGCCTCAAGGCACCGAAAAACGGCCCCCCCGCCCCACCGGAGCACCGAACACCCACCTCTATGCTGGACACGCTGGAAAGAAATGGCTTCCAGCGCGTCCAGCGCTTCCTGATGACGTCGGCGCGTGCTGTGCGCGCTGACGTCACCAGGAAGCGTGGGGGGGCCAGGGGGTGGCAGCGGAAAGTCTTCCGCTGCCACCCATGCAAAAAAAAAAAGATCGCCGCACAGGGGGGGGGAGCGCCAGCGCTCTCCCCAGGGCTGTACTGATGACGGAGCGGTTCCGTCATCAGCACAGCCCAACCGATGCTGATGACGGAACCGCTCCGTCATCAGCATCGAAGGGGTTAAAAGTAGGGTGCACATTCGTTTTGTGGAAAAGCATCTTTGTGATTGGTTAAGAAAAAGCAGTTTGAGTACATATTATAGGATAAAATATGCTTAACTCAACCACACCTGCTACTTCCATTTGGAATGCAGTGTTCGAACTTAAAACAATAGTGAACTTTTAACCGGCAGGTGCCGTTAAATGTCGAGTAAATGTTGCTAAAAAATATAGTTAGGTTTAAAAAAATTGATGAACTTTTAACATCCACATGTTGTAGAATGTTCTAAAAAAGTGTGTTGATAGAATACGTTGCATTTCTGACGTCTATGTGTACTTGAACAATAAAAAAAACAGTTTATATGGAAAATTAGAAAGACAGTATTTGAGAGAAGTTTTGAAACCTAAAAGAATCAAGGAACTATTCTACTTTGTTCTTTATATGTTTTTATGTGTGGAGGAGCAAAATTATAGAACGGAGAGCACCAGGAAGAGGAAGAAGCAGGGAGTGGGGCAACGGGGGGAGATGGGCACAATGGCATACATGTACAGGGAAGTACAGCACAAGTGTAGACAAAAAATGGCCAAAATGAAACACACCAACAAGGAGCATAAGTCACACAGCCCAGCAAAATCACAGCGCTGAACGAGAAATAGAAGTGAAAACCATGTTTTATTCATACAGGATGTGTACAAAGGCCGGTCGTGGGTGTTGTGGGATGTGTGAGACTGTGGTCATCATGGATGAGATATCCAGCATGTGGCACATTGGTAGGTTCATTGTGTGTTAGGTTGCCAAACAGCTGCTCCTCCTTCCCTCGAGCCCCCATACTTTTGTACAGTGCGCTGCTGTATCCTGTGCACTCGTACGGCACATCATTGTAATGCGTATTTCGGCATGTCGTGCGGCATTCAAACTACACCATGAGAGTGCCGTTTGTTGGTGGTGCATGCCACTTTACAACATTGTCTGCTGCGGCCCTTGTGGCAGACTACATCAGAACACAGAGACACACTTACCGCACTTCTTGCACACGGACATGTGAGAGACACCGCGTTTCCCTTGCCGGATAGGCACAGCCCTGCGCTGACTTGTGTAGGCCGGACCCGCATATGTGTGTTGTGCTTGCAGGAGGATGCATGCGTAGCTACATGTCCATGGCCACTGCTAACACTGAGGTGACATGGTAACATCTGCGGTAGACAGCACACTGTGATGTTGCTGGGTATTTGCTTATCATGCTAACACAATGACCACATGAACACACTTGCTCAGATGCGGGTTTGGGGGCGTTGGTGGTCCTGGGGTTTTTGCGATGAGTCTTGAAGCCCTCATGGGTATCCCTGTATCGTGCTCATTGACTCTATGGCACATGTGGGTGTTCTGGTGTGTCTCTTCGCTGTGTTTCCTTTCATGCTGCAGGTAGTCGCCCTGCTTAACACTAGTGGAAAGCAGGTGTAAAATGTTTGATGGTAACGTGGGTTTACCGCCAGAATTAATTTTGCATTGTAGTTGTGAAAGTCGTGATATCATTTGTTCCTCTGCAGAATAATATATACGGACTGGGTAGTGTATCCCGTCAAGATCCAGCATCTGACGCACTATTCCTAATCAATATAAATACAATGAGATTTTTTCATTGATTTTGTGTGTACACTGTAAGTGCAGGGACTACCTCAGTGCAATTCAATACAGGATTTTAGCATTTAGAATATATTGCAAAGGTGCACCTTATGTCTTTTTGCACGGGAACGGCTACTCTGCATTTCATTATTCCCATTTAATGCAACTAAAGTTGAGATAAATCTAATACAGTATTTAGAAGTTGGTGCAAACTGGAGAGATTAATAGTATTCCCGCGATAAGTGCTCTAAAATGTAACACCATGGAGGATACCAGCAAATAACAGTAATAAAAACAAGAAAGGGTCACACAGCAGTTAAGAAAAAAATCGAAAAGGTTTATAATTTTTTTGGTCAAACTTTCTTTTTTTATAAAGATATAACAATAAACTATTCTCAAATTTTATTTTTTTATTAATATATATATATATAAAAAATAAAGCAATAAATAAAGTGTAAAAAAGATAATAGAAAACAACAAGGTGGAAGATTCCTGTGGGGACCATGGATGTTGACGACAGAGCTTGAAAAATAAAGCACAAAATAAGGACATGTGTAATGTGCATATGAAAGGACTCAGAGAGAGAAACAGAGAAGGAAAAACAAGCCAGAGAGAAAAAGAGAGGGAAGGAAAGAAAGGGAATGAGAAAGGGAGAAGGGAGAGAGAGATAGAAGAAAATGAATGAAGAGAGAGAGAGATAGAGGAGAGAGGGAAGTGAGAGAGAGAGAGAGCCTATCGCCTCTGCGCATCGATTAGCAAATAATTACTTGGTGTTATCGGAGTGTGCAGCAGTAGGCGGACTGCACGTGCCTGTCAAAACCTCGACGATCTCAGATGTGTTGCAGAGCCCTGAGTCCTGAATGGCGGACACCACATCACATTATGCGTGCATCTTACAGATGTCATTGAGTCTTGAGTAGCGAAGACTACATCAGCTTCTTCGCGGATCTGACAGATGTCGCAGAGTCGTGTATGGTGGAGACCACTTGAACTTCTGCGCGGCCTGGGATATCTCACACATGTCGCTGAGTCGTCAATGACGGAGAGCATCTTAGGGTTTGGTACTGCTGAGCTTATGGAACTCAAGTTCGTGGCACGCGGTGGTGGACTCCTGATGGCCACATGAGTTTGGGGTGGCAGTAACTCTATGCATATGAGGTCCGCGCCAAGGGGATGGTAGGCTGCTGACGGCCATATAGTTGAGGGTGCGACTAACGTTATGTGCAAGTTTTCATGGAGTCTGTATGGTTGAGTCCCATGGACTGTTCGCCAGCTAGTCAGCAGTGACAATAAAGGATGTGACGGTGTTGATCTATTATTTTTGCTTGGTGACATGGCTTGTGCCGAATGTGATGGATGAGTGTGGTGTGGGTGCAAACTTGCCCTCAGGGAGTGGCCATGAGATGTTGAGAACTACAGCACTGACCTGCACACCAACAGCGAGTACGCCTGCCACAGGTAGCTATGTAGGGCCAACGTTGGAACGTAATCAGAGTGGCGTGGCGTGGTGTACGACGGAACAGGGCACGGATAGACACAATGACGCGGACGGTTCATAGTACTGCATCTGGGAGTCAATCGGACGGGCCGCAGCTGTCGCTGTGCGAGCCTGGGTGCAAACTGTTCATAGCTCACACTACATAAGTATTGAAAAACCATTTTGTGATTCAGTTTATTTATTTATTTATTTAAACACTTATAAAGCGCAACGAAGGCCCAAGGGCATCTCGGCGCTAAGTATCTGCTGAATTCAGCCCTACAAGAGGATGTGATCATTGGTCAAATAGCCACGTTTTGAGGTGCTTTCGAAAGGACAATAGAGAGGGGCTACTCTTTATGGACAGTGGCAAAGTGTTCCAGAGCTTGGGTGCTGAAACAAGGAATCTTCTGTCACCCCATGAAACCAGTTTGGTACGGGGTACTTCCAGCTGGAAGCGATCAGAGGACCGCAGGGACCTGGTGGGCCGGTAGGAAACAAGTTGTTGAGTGAGAAAGACTGGTCCCTGGTTGTGCAACGCCTTATAAACAATGCACAGAGCCTTAAACTTAGTTCTGTTCCTGATGGAAAGCCAGTGAAGTTATCTGATGGTTCCTGAGACTGATTGAAATTTGGGGATATCACCCAGCAGTCTGGCAGCAGCATTTTGAATGGTTTGCAGCTTATTAAGGACTTTTTCTTGAGAGTTCAAGAATAGGGCATTGCAATAGTCCAAGGTGGACAAAACCAAGGACGTGATCAGGGTTTTACCAGCTGAGGCAGGAAGAAAAGGGAGGATTTTTTTTATGATTCGTAGCTTATAGAAAGCAGAGGAGGCAATCTGATTTGCGTGAGGGAGGAAAGTGAGACGGTCGTCAAACATGACACCTAGGTTCCTCACTTTGCTGACGGGAGTGGGGGGAGGGCCCATGGACTGTGGCCACCAGCGGGAGGACCATTCTGGGGTTAAGTTTCCAAAGATAACTACCTCGGACTTATCCGAGTTCAATTTAAGGCAATTGAAGGCGGCCATCCAATTCCCTATGGCCTGCATGCCCAGATTGAAATTATCGGCGATTTTTTGGCCGTCATTTCTGATGGCCAAAACCAACTGGGTGTCATCAGCGTAGGATGTAAGGCTCATCCCATGAGCTCGAATGGTATTGGCAAGGTCCGACACGTATATATTGAAAAGTGTCGGACTCAGGGATGAGCCTTGGGGTACTCCGCACGGCAGGGACAGGGTGGTGGACTGAAAAGGCCCTATGGTGACCACCTGAGTTCTTTCAGCAAGAAAGGAAGCCAGGAGAGTCCTAGCCCCGTGCCTAATCCCCAGGCCTTCGACACGGTCGATCAAGATGGCATGATCGACCGTGTCGAACGCCGCTGACAGGTCCAGCAGTATCAAGACTGCTGTACCACCCGCATCGCGAATGGTTCTGATGTCCTCTGTTGCCTTGATCAGGGCCGTCTCCGTCCCATGATGTTGGCGAAAACCAAACTGGGAATCATCCAGTAGATGGTGAGTTTCTATAAAGGCTGACAGTTGGACATTTAGGGCCTTCTCGACAACTTTAGCCAAAATAGGCAGATTGGCAATAGGCCGGTAATTTTTGAGCTCGTCCCTATCTAGGTTTGGTTTTTTCAGCAGCGGCTTTAGTAGTGTCTTTTTTAGATCGGAGGGGTAAACTCCTGTGTTAATCAAAGTGTTGCAGATGGTAGTGATGGCTGGGAGCAGCAGTTCCGAGACTGGGAGCAATACTTTAAAAGGGCAGGGATCAAGGGCAGAGCCTGATTTGATGGATGACAAAATATCCCTGACCTGAGTGATAGAGACCTCCTTAAACTGAGAAAGAGAAGGGCCAGCCATGGAGGGACTCGCCATCTCAGGGGCAGTGTTTAGCGGCATTTTTACGCAGTTGGCAAAGACAGCATAAATGTCATTGACTTTGTTGTAAAAATAGTTTGCCAATGCATCACTGAATGATTGGGAAGAGGGAGGTTGTAGATTAAGCAAGCAGCCGGCCAACTGTTTGGTGGTCTCAAACAAAGCCTTGTTTGAATTTTTGGAGAGTTCAATTTTCTCAGAAAAGAACTTCTTCTTGGCATCTAGGATCATGTTTTTGTATATGATGACCGAGTGCTTGTATGTTATTTTAGCCTCTTCGGAATAGTGTCTGCGCCAATTCCTTTCATTCCTCCGACACAGCTGCTTTTGTGTCCTTAGAGTTTCCGAGTACCATGGGGCGGACGGGGATGATCTGTTTCGGGAGCTTTGTTTTGACTGGACCAAGAGAGTGGTCGCAGATGCAACCCATTCATTGTATTGAGTAATTGCCAAATTGGGATCATATGACAGAGGTGGACTGGTTTTAATCAACAGTGATTGTAAGCTGTTACTGTCAATATTTTTCCAATCCAGGAAAGTCTGACGATGATTACCATTTTCCATAGCTGTTCCTGGGGCATGGTTGATTAGAGTGGCCGTTATGACAAAGTGATCCGACCAAATGGTGGGGAAAATGGCAGAGACCTGAAGGTCATTTAGATTAGTAAAAATGCCATCAAGAGTATGGCCTCCTTCATGGGTAAGGGCTTTCACTAGCTGGGAGAGTCCGAAAGTTGTCAGGCATGCCTGAAGGGCGGCTGTATCATTATCTTCAATTTTGTTGAAGTGAAAATTGAAGTCGCCTAATATGGTAAATGAACCATCCAGGGCAGATACTTCCAGGATATGACTGATGTCGGAAATAAACGCCGACCTTTGCCCTGGAGGACGGTAAAGGAGGAAACCTTTGAAGTTTACCGAAGGAGTAAGTTTAATGGAAAATTGGAGAGCCTCACAGGAGAGGAGCGGTATCTCGTTAATTCTGACCGCATAGATGTCCCGAGCAATTATGGCTATCCCTCCCCCTCTCTTGCGTTGTCTATCCAGTCTATGGATTGAAAACCCAAGGTGAACAGCAATAACTAAATCCGGATCGGAAGCATTGTCCAACCAGGTCTCTGTTAAAAACAATAAGTCTAATTGTTTATCTTCCATGAGCTCTGCTATTTCTTGCCGATGTTTACCTAGTGAGCGAACATTAATAAGGGCCATGGAGTAGTCACTGGGGATTTTGTTGGGCTTCCGACGAGGGAGGTCGTGGCAGTTTGATATTAAGGCGGCACAGTTCGGACAGCATTGGCGAGCATTTCCCACAAGGTGATGTGGGTCAAATGTGGAACATAAAGGATCTCGTGGAGGACGGCGGTTCCTAAGCTGGCTGGAAGTGTACGTCCCTCGTGGTGGTAGCGGAAAAAGGCCAGGGGTCATGGCCCTGGGCCCGGTTCCGGCGCGGACGGGCGCAGACGGGCTTGCCTTTGGCGCGCCTTCGGCGCGCCACCGGCGCGCCCGCTGCGCCCGCCCGCTGCACGGACGGGAGGACCCTTGACTTAAGTACATCCTAGTAGGTGGGAGGAGGGTGGGAGGGGCTGCGAGCTCCAGCGCGAGCCTTCCCCGGCCCAAGATGGCGGCTCCAGTTACTAGGGGAAGTGACCAGCGCCTAGCAACAGCGGCGCTGTGTCACCCAAGGAGAAATGTCCTAGTGATGTTAGTCTCGCTACAGGTAGGGGCTCCTGTTAAAATCTCCACATATTAAAATATCTACAGTTTTTTTAAAAAGTTATTCGTAGTCAATAACTCACAAAAATACAATCAGCGCTTCAGCGTCTCACAATAGCGCGCAAGGGAGCGCAAGGTACCCCCGGCTTCCGCCTCAAGGGTGAATTAATCATCAGCTAGTATCTGTCTGAGGCATTTGTGAAAACATATCGGAGTTCTTTTTGTGAGTGATACCCCTTTGAGGCTCCCTCTCCCCATATTAGCAGGTAACGTACCCTCTTCCAACATTACCAACAGACCCGCAACAACCTTCTTTGGCCCAGAAGTATCCCTGTGTGGTTGGATGGAGAAGAATCTTACTCATGTATAGCTTTACATATAAATAAATATATTTAAAGAAAAAAACAACAAGTAAGACTGAAGGGAGTTTGGTGCTGTGGTCGCTGCCACGAAGTTGGGGTTACTGGTGTTCAGGACTCAGGACACAGTTAGTCATGTGGGATTTGTTTGTGTTAAATAGGGTTAGTGGTACCAGAAGCATTAATATTGTATGAGCCTGTGATGATGCTTGATGTGGCCTGTAGCACTGGGAGCAATGTGTCTTGCGTACTGGACTGCGTCTTGTGGAATCGGGACTGTATCTGAATTGTGAGCTCTGCTGACCGTAGTGTAGGTCAGAGGTAGTGATGAGGAAGGGCCTACGGCCTTGTGCATATGTTGGTGGCATCACTGTCCTGATTAGTGCAGGTTTAGTGGCACCACTTGTCGGCAGACTTCAATCTGTAAATACTCCCCACTAATGAAGGGAGTGAGGTGCTGTGGTCGCTGATACGAAGTTGGGGTCACTGCTGTTTAGGATCAGGACACAGTTAGATATGTGGGATTTGTTTGTGTTAAACAGGGTTAGTGGTACCAGAAGCATTGAGAGTGTAGGAGCCTGTGATGATGTTTGATGTGGACGGGTTGCACTGGGAGCAATGTGTCTTGCGTACTGGACTGCGTCATGTGGAATCGGGACTGTATCTGAATTGCGAGCTCTGCTGACCGTATTGTAGGTCAGAGATAGCAATGAGGAAGGGCCTACAGCCTTGTGCATATGTTAGTGGGGTCACCGGCCTGCATAGTGCAGGTTCAGTGGCACCACTTGTCGGCAGACTTCAATCTGTAAATACTACTTACTAATCAAAGGGAGTGAGGTGCTGTGGTCGCTGAGTTGAGGTCACTGCCATTCAGGACTCAGTTACACATGTGGAACTATTAAGATTCTACAGACTGTCCAGAATTGGGCAGCCTGACTTCTAATGAACGTCCCTAAGCGGAACTCTGCTAAGTCAGCACTTTGTCAGTTGCACTGGCTACCAGTGCAGCAACAAATCTGGTTTAAGGCCATGTGCACTGTTCATAAGTCCATTTCTGGCAATGGACCCCTCTGATTCAGCCTATGCTGCAATTATATCATATTACCCGGATACTTATATCCAACAATAAAAACTTCTGACAGTCCCAAGGATTAAACGGGCACGGATGGGTGGCCAACGTTTCTCTCTTCATGCGTCAAAATTCTGCTCCCTGACCTTATTCGTCTTAAACCTAACGATCTCCGTTTCAGGAAACAGCTGAAAACCTTTCTTTTTTCCGTTATTAGTGAAGAATGATTAGGTGTCATAAAATGCGCTGAGATGCCCATGGGTAGCCATGCGCTATATAAATGCGTATTCATTCATTCATTTTTTTGTGAAATATTTTTTTATTGTTTTCCATACACAACTAGCGTTCAAGCTGACCAATCCAATTTACACAGAAGCGTGGCCATGTCAAGGCACGTGCAACAAAATATGACATATGATGTTACATTCAAAGCAGAATATTCAAATAATCCACAGAAGGAAAAGGGGAAAAAAAGAAAAAAGGGAAACCATCTGTCATCAAATTGTCTGAGGTGGGAATAATTCCATATTAGCACCAAGAGCCTCATGCATTTCTCTTTTGGCCAGCACCAACCCGAAGTCCATAAACTTACTCGTCAATTTTGTCTTACTAGTATGAGGAAACCAATGTAATAGGCAGGTTCCTTTGTCTGGATTAATCTGTTGTTCCGTTATATTACTTAGTAATGCAAGTATATCCTCCCAGTAAGTACCCAGTTGTGGACAATCCCATAACATATGTAAAAGGCCCGCATCCCTTAGCTTGCAGCGGGGGCATTGTGCAGTATCTACATAAAAATACTGATTTATCTTCACTGGAGTAGTACACCCTATGCGATATGAAGAAATGAACTAATTGAAATTTAGCATTTCTAGGCCCTTCCATGCTCTCTTAACTATTTGCGTCCAGGCCGAGTCAGGTATTTATTTATCCATATCTGCCTCCCAGTGGGAGCGTAGTCTCTGCAGTGGCGACAACCCTTCCTCAAGCATTCGTCTATATAGGCAGGTGACAGCCTTATAGGTGCCCGCTGACATCGTTACATATTGGCATGCAGCATTCACCGGTGGCTCTACTAGGCCCGCTCCCCAGTATTTTTGGATGGCAGCAATTAAGGCTGTATGAATTAAGTAGTAAACCCGTGGTAGTTCAAATCTCTCCTGCAGCTCAGTATAAGGCAATAAGACACCATCGCCGTACAAGTCTCCCACGACCTGCAGCCCGAGAGTCTCCAATTCCGCAAGGGCCGACCAATCTCTGCCATACAGAAGTGCTGTACACATGCCCAGTGGTATCTCTGGGGCGTAAGGGCGCTGCACCCCCACTCTGTTGTGGTACCGCTTCCAGCAAAGCCTCAGGGTGCGTTCCTCTACGGATAATGAATACGCATGCAACGTTTGCTGCAATACCACAAATGACAGGACATGCCTAAATTCCTGCGCTACTGCCTGGGTGAGGCCCTGGAATTGTGCTGCCAGGTAATAGAGCTCAAAATCAGGGACAACGAGTACCCCCTCCGCTCTTGGATGCATCAGTGTGTCCAACGCCACCCTTTGCCTCCCACTCCCCCAGATAAAGCCACTCACCATAGAACAAAGCTGCCGGAAAAGGGCGACAGGTATCCACACCGGCAATGTACGGAAAAAAATA
The DNA here is from genome assembly GCF_964261635.1 of Lissotriton helveticus. Taxonomy (NCBI): domain Eukaryota; kingdom Metazoa; phylum Chordata; class Amphibia; order Caudata; family Salamandridae; genus Lissotriton; species Lissotriton helveticus. The sequence goes on from NC_136061.1 coordinate 729,860,003, forward strand.
AAGTAGTCGGAGGAGTGCCACCATCTTCAACAATGCCACGCGACCTGCTACCGACAATGGTAATGTTACCCAGAATTGCATGCTGCTCTTAAGACACCACATTGCCCTCCCAATGTTCCCATCGAGCAAATCATCCTGGTTATGTAATGTATGTATAAATATGCGTCCCTAAGTAAGAGAGGCAATGGGGTTCCCACGTGATGTCGTGCACAGACATAGGTGGATCGCATGCTTGATCCACCGGATAAACGCAAGTTTTCGCCCAGTTTACTTTCAAACCAGAGATGTCCCCGAACCTGCGGAGGAGATCTTGTGCCCCTTCCAAAGCCTCCCCGGCGTCCTTTAAGAACATCAAGAGGTCGTCCGCATACAGTGAGATAAAGTTCATCCGACCCCGGAGACGCAGGCCCTGAAATGCTCTTCCCATTTGGGCATAAGCTGCCAATGGCTCTATGGCAAGGGCAAATAATAATGGGGAGAGCGGGCAAAGCTGCCGGGTGCCGCGCCCCATGGGGTACGAGGAGATGACCGTTCCAAGCTTCACCCTAGCATTTACCGCTGAGTACAAAATTTCAGTCCAGCGGACATAACCCTCTCCAAGCCCGAAGGCTCTCATAACAGAAAATATGTAGGGCCATTCCAAGCTATCAAACGCTTTTGCAATGTCCACCGAGAGGACCACTGCTTGGCAGTCCTCACCATGGTCTCTGCCCAATATGCGTATCAGCCTGCGTATACTACCGGCGGTGTTACGAGTAAGAATGAAGCCGGCTTGATCAGGATGAACCAGGTGTAACATGTGTGGGAATAGTCGGGTGGCCAGAATATGACTCAAAATTTTATAGATAGTTGTGAGCATGGATAGGGGTCAGTACGCAGAGGGGTCCGTTGGGGCCTTCCCTGGTTTAAGCAAAGGTATGATAATGGCTTCTCTAGTCGAGGACGGTAACACCCCCAATTGCCTGGCCTCCTTAAACACTGACAGCAATCTAGGGGCAAGGATGTCGACATAAGTCGAATAAAACTCAATGGGTAGACCATCAATTCCCTGTGTTTTGTTACGCGCCAGCTGTTTAATAGCGCATCGGACTTCAGCGAGCGTAATGTCTTGACCTAGAGAGTCCGCTTGCTCTGCCCCGACAGTGGGTAGCTCCAGATCTTTTAAGAAAGCCTGCATGTCTACATCCCCGGCTTGTAACTGGCTATTATATAAGTCAGCGTAGTAGTTCCAAAAATGGGTATTTATTTGAAATTGGGTATACTCTAATCGTCTCGACGAGGATGCCAATGCCAAAATAGGAGCACATTTATGGAGTGGGTTGGCCAGCCATGCCAGCAAAGTACCTACTTTGTCCCTTTCAGCGTGTGCGCGGGCCAAAGTAGGCTCTGTGGTCGAAGCATTTCAATCGCTCCATGACCTCTGCCACTGCTTCTCTTTAGTTTAGAACCATCTCCCGCTCCTCTGAATTAGTGGAGTGGGTCCGTTAGGCCCTCCTACGATTCTCCTCTACTTTGTCTATCTCCCGCAACAGCGTCTTCCGCACTCCTACCCAATTAGCTATGCAAAATCCTCGGATCATCACCTTGAATGCATCCCATTCAAATGCGGTTGACGCAGCAGTGCCCTCATTCTCTCTAAAGTAGCGCTCTATCCCCGTCTCCAGGTCGGGCGCTCCAGGGTCCAGCAGAAACTCACCAGAAACGGATTATGATCCGAGATGGTACGAGATAAGTATTCACTATTAATTACCATAGGAGCAAGGCCAGCGCAACACAAAACCGCATCCAGCCTCACATGCAAATCATGCAGAGCCGAGAAATAGGAGTAATCTCGTTCACCGGGGTGCTGCGCACGCCAAATATCTATAAGACCCCAGCTATCCTGCCACTGGGTTCAAATCTTTGATAATTTATGAATTGGGGCAGTGGGTAACGGGGGGTGGGATCTATCCATGGTCACATCTGCAATGGAGTTGAAGTCTCCTCCCAGCAATATCGGGTTTGTGAAATAAACTGCCAGGGTATCAGACATTTGAGCAAAGAAAGTCGCCTGTTCAACGTTAGGGGCATAAACGCTGCAGAGGGTTATGTCTCTCCCATGCAGGCGTCCCCGAACAGCTACGTAGCGGCCCTCAGGGTCTATCAACTGGTCTGTCATCTGGAAGGGGACCCCGCACCTGACCCAATCAACACCCCCCTCGCAAAAGCTGAGTAGGTAGTATAATAGAGCTGTCCTCGCCATCTGTGCTCCAATGCTACCCCCTCAGGCCATTGTTCAGTAGTATAATGCCCAAAAATTCACTGTTCTTCCCTAGACTCGCCGGTGAGTCCCGTTGCCCAAATATGATACCCCCTGCCCCAACAATCCCAAACCACCCTCCGCATCTCCCTCCCACCCTAGAACAGGCACTAACATAGTGAATCCCACCCAAAGTAACCCAACAATCGCCCCTAAAAGTGTTAAAGGCATGCTAACTGGGGACCATCCGGTGGGGACTGGATAGAGCCTAGCAATCAAACAACGTTCAGGTAAAGCAACACCCAATTATCGCCGCAGAGGCCCCATAGGAACTTTAGCATTTCCATTCTCCCCCCTGCTTGTTACCAGAGCCCCGTAACATTTAGTCAGTATCCAAGTGCGCTATTTGGGAACCCGGCCTGGAGTTCATCCCATCCGCAGCCCCAGGTATCGCCACATTTAGTCCGCAGCAACGTCTGCCCGCCCATTCCTAGTTTCAACCGACCCTCCACCCCCACATAAAATTTAAATACTACTCATCCTGGAGTCCATCCGCCGTTCCAGGCGTGACCAGCGGCAAATGTTCACTATCAGACCCCGATGATTCGGCCTCCGAGTGCTCCTTGTCCTTCTCCAAGTCAGATTCCTGTAGCGGAGTCGCCAGCAAGTGACCAGATATGGCCGACACCGCTTCCAGTGCACCCCTGTGCTCCACTTCGTCTGTGAGTTAGATGGCTTCTGCAGTCCCCGCCGCCTGCACCGTATCCGCTGTGACTTCCGGAGCTGAGGGTTCCCGGCAAGGTTCGAAGGTTGTCGTTCCGATCCATCTTTACCAGCTCTATAAGATTCCAGCCATGTCCACGCATCTTCAGGTGTTTCATGGAAGCAAGTTCTCCCATCTAGGATTATTCGGAGTTTGGCAGGAAACAGCAGGGAGTATTGGAGCCCTTCCGCTCGTAGTTCCTTTTTGACGGCTTGGAAGGACGCGCGGCGCCGCTGAGTCTCGAAGGAGTAGTCTGGGAAAAGAATGCCCCTACTATTACCCACATGGAATGGGCCATCAGTACGGGCTTCTGGAGCAGCCAATCTCTATCTCTAAAGTGTAACAGGCGTGCCACCACCGGTCGGGGAGGATGTCCCTGCTGCGGTGGTTTCGCAGGGACTCGGTGTGTGCGTTCCAGGGTGTAAAAGGGCGACAGACCTTCAAGAGCCACCACCGTTCTCAACCAATCCTCCGAGTAGCGTCCCATATCCGGTCCCTCCGCTTTTTCAGGCAGGCCCACTACGCAAATGTTGTTCCGTCTATTTCTCCCTACCGCATCCTCGGCGCGCCTCTGGGGTGACAAATGCAAAAACAACAGTTGATGGACAGAATGCAGAACAATGTCATACATTCACCCCAGTACAGAGATCTGGGCCTAAATCCATCGTTTTTTTGCACTCCACACCACCCCAGTTCAGACATGGCCATATGCAAATCAGCCTTGACCCTCTGGCTCATGGGAACAGTCCAGCCCGAACTGCCAAGCCATGTCTTTCCTGGACCGGAATCAAGCACCCTAGGACCGGTTTCTGGCTATCAGCCGTCTTCAGCCAGGATAGCTTGACTCCAGTGGTGTGGAGAGCATGGGACTCACGTCTGAGCATACCCATCCCACTCGGGGTGACAAATGCAAAAACAACAGTTAGGAGCACCTGAAGGACACAGCGTGTGCACATCCTGCGATGAGTCGTGGTCTCGGTGGGCCGCAGTGGGAGCAATGTGTCTTGCAAACTGGACTGCATCTGAATTGTAAGCTGTGCTGTCCGCAGTGTTGATCAAAGGCAGTAGTTAGCACAGACATCGAGGAATGGTTTTTGTCACTTCTTCTTGATAAAATCCAAGGACATAGAGTACAGTTCTCCGTGCAATTGATAAATCAAGGCTGAATTCAAGTTGTGAACCCCGCTGTTTGCAGTGTAAATCCAAGGCAGTAGGCAGCATAGACATCGAGCAATGCTTTTTGTTACTTTTTCTTGACAAAATTCAAGGACATATAGTACAGTTCTCTGTGTAATTAATAAATCAAGGCTGAATTCAAGTTGTGAGCCCTGCTGTCCGCAGTGCAGATCAAATGCAGTAGTTAGCATAGACATCGAGGAATGCTTTTTGTCACCTCTTCTTGATAAAACCCGAGGACATAGAGTGCAATTCTCTCGGGAATTAATAAATCAAGGCTGAATTCAAAGCTGTCCACAGTGTAGATCCAAAGCTGAATTCAAGTTGTGAACCCTGCTGTCCGCAGTGCAGATTGAAGGCAGTAGTTAGCATAGACATCAAGGAATGCTTTTTGTTACTTCTTCTTGACAGAATCCGAGGAGATAGAGTACAATTCTCTCTGCAATTAGTAAATCAAGGCTGAATTCAATGCTGTCTGCAGTGTAGATGCAAAGCTGAATTCAAGTTGTGAACCCTGCTGTCCGCAGTGCAGATCAAAGGCAGTAGTTAGCATAGATATCGAGGAATGCTTTTTGTCACTTGATAAAATCTGAGGACATAGAGTACAATTCTCTCTGCAATTAATAAATCAAGGCTGAATTCAATGCTGTCCGCAGTGTAGATCCAAAGCTGAATTCAAGTTCTGAACCCTGCTGTCCGCAGTGCAGATTAAAGGCAGTAGTTAGCAGTTAGCATAGACATCGAGGAATGCTTTTTGTCACTTCTTCTTGACAAAATCCGAGGACATAGAGTACAATTCTCGCTGCAATTAATAAATCAAGGCTGAATTCAATGCTGTCCACAGTGTAGATCCAAAGCGGATTTCAAGTTGCGAAACATGCTGTCCGCAGTGCAAATTGAAGGCAGTAGTTAGCATAGACATCCAGGAATTCTTTTTGTCACTTCTTCTTGACAAAATCCGAGGACATAGAGTACAATTCTCGCTGCAATTAATAAATCAAGGCTGAATTCAATGCTGTCCACAGTGTAGATCCAAAGCGGATTTCAAGTTGCGAAACATGCTGTCCGCAGTGCAGATTGAAGGCAGTAGTTAGCATAGACATCCAGGAATGCTTTTTGTCACTTCTTCTTGACAAAATCCGAGGACATAGAGTACAATTCTCTCTCAATTAATACATCAAGGCTGAATTCAATGCTGTCAGCAGTGTAGATGCAAAGCTGAATTAAAGTTGTGAACCCTGCTGTCCCCAGTGAAGGTCAAAGGCAGTAGTTAGCATAGACATCGAGGAATGCTTTTTGTCACTTCTTCTTGATAAAATCCGAGGACATAGAGTACAATTCTCTCTGCAATTAATAAATTAAGGCTGATTTCAATGCTGTCCGCAGTGTAGATCCAAAGTTGAATTAAAGTTCTGAACCCTGCTGTTCGCAGTGCAGATCGAAGGCAGTAGTTAGCAGTGAGCATAGACATCGAGGAATGCTTTTTGTCACTTCTTCTTGACAAAATCCAAGGACATAGATTAGAATTCTCTCCGCAATTAATAAATCAAGGCTGAATTCAATGCTGTCCGCAGTGTAGATCCAAAGCTGAATTCAAGTTGTGAACCCTGCTGTCCGCAGTGCAGATCGAAGGCAGTAGTCGGTACAGACATAAGTCCGCGGTGTTGTGGCGCTGGGTTCGCAGGGGGCTTGTGTGGAGGAGGCCTTCGTTCATGGCGGCAGCCACATGTCAGGGTAAGTGCCGCCACTCTCGCAGACTTGTTGGTCATCGCACAAGTGAACCACGCCCAGGGCGTGGCCTATTTATTCATACTACTACATTGGAGTTGTGTACGTTGGACCAGCCCACTTCGCTTCCACTTCAGGGGGGGACAACACAGCTACATGACCAAGATCTTCCCCACTGTCTGAGGTAATATGGTTGAGTCCACTGTGCAGTACACTACACATATCAATACTATATCTCCACATGGAGAGGTTTGTACTTTGCATAGTGAGGTCTGTGCAGCACATCACCGGTACACTTGGGATTGTGTGAATTATTGTTGATGGGCGACTTGCCTCCTTCACACATAGTTGGTTGCCACATCTCCGAACATTCAGCTATTGTGCGGTTGAGGGGATATGGTATTTTGGGAAGGTCAGTTGTCCTGTTTTGTGCTGCCTTGGTGGTAGTAAAAAAGGGGGTGGTGATGGACGGAGCATCTGAATCAATCAAACACTCACACCCAGTCAAAAGATCTGGGTTTAATCCATCACCGTTCTTTAGCCCACTCCGCCACCCCAGTTCAGACATGGCTATATGCAAATCAGTCTGACCCTGTGCCTCATGGGAACAGTCCAGCCCGAACTGCCAAGCCATGTCTTCCCTGGACCGGAAACAAGCTTCCGAAGACCGGTTTCTGGCATTCCAGCATATAGCCATGTCTGAATTGGGGTGGCAGAGTGGGCTAAAGAACGGTGATGGATTAAGCCCAGATCTTTTGACTGGGTGTGAGTGTTTGATTGATTCAGATGCTCCGTCCATCACCACCCCCTTTTGTACCGCTTTTGGCCGCCATAAGTGTGGCAGGGTATGCTCAGACGTGAGTCCCTTGCTCACTTTGCCACTGGATTCAAGCAAGCCGGGCTGAAGACGGCTGGAATGCCAGAAACCGGTCCTCGGAAGCTTGTTTCCGGTCCAGGGAAGACATGGCTTGGCAGTTCGGGCTGGACTGTTCCCATGAGGCACAGGGTCAGACTGATTTGCATATAGCCATGTCTGAACTGGGGTGGCAGAGTGGGCTAAAGAACGGTGATGGGGAGAGGAGCCAAGATGGCGATCGGGACGGACGCGTAGGCTCCCGGCTCCGTGACCCTCCGAGCCCCGCACGACTATCCTGCACATCATCCTGGCATCGCGCTACATTCTGTGTGGGGGAAGGAGCGCTGAAGCTGATGGCGCGTTCCCCAGATCCGTGCCGGCCCCAGAATCGGAGAAATCCGTGACGGCAGTCAGCGGCCCTAAAGTCTCTTGAGCCGGGACGTAAGCTGCAGAACATGGCCGGGTGAAGAGGCAACAACAGCGGCCATCTGTACTGGGGCGGAGTCGGTCTACTGGTGCGCAGTGGCCATCGGTCAGATTGTTGTCGCGGACGCCTTAATTGACAAGCAACGTGGTGATGTAGCACCCCCCGAAGCGCTGGCCTGGTGGGCACATTCTATGCCTACGGAGCACGTATTGTAGCTGCTCCGACGCTGTTTCAGATGTGGCCCGGTTTTCGCGGGCCACGCCCGAATTTTCGGCTGGCGCTGATCGGGGCGAGGACGATTGCTGCGGGAGATCTCTCTTTGGGAATCTGCCTTCATTGTCTTCACGAATTGCATAGCGGCCACATCGTGCTGATCCGCCTCTGACCGACTACCAATCCCCGTTTGTGATGGAACCGCCGGAGTGTCGCCTGGGTGGGATGGAGACTGCCATCCTGGTTACTGGGGTACAACAAGGGGGGGAGTATACACAGTCAAGTGGCGCTGCGATATGGGAGAAAAAGACCACGCTGTCCTGCGGCGATATCCTTGCTGCTCTTGGTGACTTTCAATCTGCCTGGGAACATAGCTTCAGTGAGCTGGGGAGGAAGCTGGATGGTGTTACGCTCCTGCTGGAACACTCACGGTTGGATGGCCCCCTGATACATAAAGATCTGCCCCAAACTATTTCTGAAGGGGGGTCCGTGGCCGCCCCTCTTTCCGGAGAGGTACGTGTGAGATTGGACTGTGTGGTGAATAATGAACAGCTATCCGTTGGCCTGGACTATTCTGATGGTCCCCCTTCACAGCAGATGATGGCAGCTTCGTACTTTGCACCGCTACCGACGCCCCATGCTTGGTCACAACGACGGCTGTCTCCTGTGCCTGTTTCTTCCGTCCTTGTCCTTGCGTTCCCGATGTGGACTACGTGTACTGGGACTGTCTCAGGGAAGATGGCCGTATGTTCTGATGACTTTGTTGGTGGCCCGCGACGTCCATTTTGTGTGTTCATGTTGCTCTTCGGCCTTGCTTGGATATTTTGTTTCTTTCTACTGACTAATATGAGAATCGATCGGCAGATGTGCCTTATGGGACTTGCAAGGACTGGCCAGGGGTGAGATGTATCTCTTCAACGTTGACATCTAGGTGGCTGGCGGGGATGGGGGACGCGCGTTATTTTTGATACACTTCTTTGTACAGTATTTTGATAATTCTCCCCATTGCTTACTGACTTGATTGCTTGCTGTTGTGTACTATAGGTCTTGGGGAGGAGTGTTTTTGTGGGAGGGGGTGGCCGGGAGCCCGTACAGATGGCCCTCCTCCAGTTTTATAAAATGTCTTTTCCTTCTCTTTCTTTGACTACATTTCGGGTATTCTTCGTGGGCGATAGGCACGCTGCTAGGGGGGGGTAGGCCGTAGCCTCTGCAGGGGTGCAGGGTGGGGGGTGGGGAGGGGGGGTTCTTTCGTTTTGTCCTTTTTCTGTTTCTATGGGCTTTTTTGTCTCTTCTCTTTTCCTTTTCTTTGTTTTCTTTATCTTCCCTTTCTTTTTGGGTCAGTGTGTCGGTTAGATATTGCGCCCTTTTTTTGCCATTTTTGTCTTTTATGCCTTTTTGTACTTATTATTACGGTAACTTTGCGTTCATGGGGTGGGCGATGACTAGTGCGAAATGTGATTATGTGTTTTTCATCCTGATAAGTGTATTTCAGCACCGATACCTCAATTATGATTACTGGGTCTGTCGATATTCTGTCGTGGGCGTTGCTCACTCTCTGTCCTCGGTTGATTGTACTGCACCTGATCCTTTTTTTTCCAATTCATAAAATGAACCATATCGAATCCTGTAGCTCACTGGTCACGTTAAACTACAGTACTGTTTTGAGACTACTGTCGTATCTCGTACTGGGGGGACTGCTGAGTTGTTTTATTGCTGACGGATGTGCTCATAATTGCTTTCGAGGCCTGCCAGGTGGTTGTAGGCCCGTATATGTATGCAACTGATGCACAATAAAGGTTTTAAAAAAAAAAAAAAAACGGTGGGGGGCGTGGCCACGATGGCGGTGGAGTAGGACGTGCTTCGTGTCCCCTCCGGCCCCAGGCCCGAAAAAGCGTTGAGTAGCACGGTCCCCGGAGCTCTTTCTGGGCTATTTGTTGACCAGGCGACCCAGCGAAGCGGTGGCCGGCAGCGGTGGGAGCCCTGGGAGCGCGGATGCCCGCCTTTGCGACGCTCGACTCCGGAGAGTTGCCGAGCCGGTGAGAGGCCGAGCCTAGTGCGGCGGAGGAGGCGGCGACGTGCGGAGGCTGCCCGGGGGCTCCTGGCGTGGCGAGTGTGAGGACCTGCGCCCGACTCATCGTTGAGGGGCACTGCGGGGGACGTGCGGTGGCGCGAGGTGGCTCCGCAGGCTCCGGGTTCCCGGTCCCCCCGGAGGGGGCGGAGCCTTCCTTCTGAGAGCGCCCGGAGCCGCAGTGCGGCTCGCTTCCGACCTGAGGCCGTGGTCTGAGGCCTGGTGAGAGGAGCAACTGGTGTGGCTCCTCGAGCTCCCGCCCGGAGTGGCCCTGGACTGTGCTTTACCGCGGCTGAAGGGGAGCGGCCCGACCCTCGAAGGGCTCAAAGCACCTGGGATGCGGCGGTGAGTGCGGAGATTGCCAGGCGCGGAGTCTGACTGTGGAGCTGGCGGAGTCGTTGGCTGGGGCCGGCAGCCGGGCCTAGAGGCGGCCTGAAGACCTGGTCTCCTAGAGGAATGCGAGGCTGCGGGGGAGCATTGAAACGAGCGACGAGAGCGACCGTGGTGGCGGCTGATTGAGGGGCCGGAGGTTACTGCTGGGGAAGACTTGCTGCATAGGGCTTTACCGGCGACCCCGGGCGGACTCCATTTTGGCTGGACTCCCCTCCCCCCTCCTTTCCCCACGAGGCTAGCACGGAGACGCCGGCATATTGGGGGAGCTAGCAGGGTCGGTCTGCGCTCCTTATTGGCCCCTGGCTCCTGGCTGCACGGTGAGTGAGCTGATACCACCCTCTGGCTGTTGGTGTCGGCCCGGAGCGACTGTGGGACTTGGCTGCTTCTCGGAGCCCTGGGCGGGAGCGCTGCCTTGACGTCTCTCTTATTGGAACTGGGGCAGCGACTGGTGGACTAGTGGGGTTGCCTGGCCTGCCCTCCGCTCTACTACGGAACGCTATCCAGTCGCTTGGGGGCGAGAAGCAGGAGCTGTGATGGCCGCTAATGCCCGCAAACTGAAGGCGGGGAAAGACGGGTCTGCTAAGGGTTCTCAGGCCCCGTCATCACCGGGCCAGAGTTCTTCGTCGGGGAGATTGGATGATGAGGCCCCAGCGACGAAGGCCTTTATGAAGGAACTCTTCACCTCCATCAAAGATGACATATCGGAGCTACGCTCCCAGCTCACGTCGGATCTCCGCGAGGTGCGGAGGGATGTTGATGGTATTGGGGACAGAGTGGCCACCCTGGAGGATCATGATCTCACTATGGCCAATGATGTTCACCTGCTGCAGCAAGACGTGATCCGTCTCATGGAACAGAATATAGATCTGCAGGCCCATGCTGAGGATCTTGAGAACCGTTCCCGCCGGAACAACATTCGCATTAGGGCGGTTCCGTGGGATGGTGAAGCGGGAGATCTCCGAGAGTATGTCCAGGCTCTTTTCCTCCAGGTTTTGGGTGAGGAGGATCTGCAGGAGATACGAATGGATCGAGTACATAGAGTGGGCCTGCCCCGGCGGAACGGAGGTCCCCCCACGGATATCCTAGTGTGTGTCCACGACTTCCAGATCAAGGAGAGAATCCTGAGAAAGGCTCGTGACATCCCTTCCCTGCTGTTTCGAGATCATCGTCCTCAGCTATACCAGGACCTGGCTGCATCGACGCTCCAGAAGAGGCGCGAGTTCCGTCCCGTCACTGCCTATCTTCGGGAGCACAATATCTCCTACTCCTGGGGCCACCCTTTCAGACTCATCTTCCGCTGGCAGAACAGGTTGGCACAACTTCGCTCTCTCCGGGAGGCAAAGGAGCTTTTGGGGATTGAGGAGGAGTCCCCGTCCACCGAGCATCGGAGTCCTTCACCGCGGAGGAGGCGCCGTTCCTCGTCCTGGCACAGGGTGGGCCCGGAAAATCGCAGGAGGCCCGACCGCACGACCAGCCTACAGGAGCGAGGAAACGCCGTGGCTTCAGTGGCCTCCGCCACGCTTCCGCCGTCGCAACAGAGCTCTGGGGCTGCCTGAGCTTCAGCTGGCTTGCTTTGGTGCCGGAGGGGCACTGACCTAAGGTACCGAGGTTCGAGTGTACTTTTGGAGAAGACTACCCGGTACGAGGCCCTGGGGTCACCGGGATGGTACCCCTGCCCCGTTCCCAGTCCGGAGGGGGCCTCTTGGACTATGGCCCACTGGAACTGCTATGTGACTTCGTCAGGTTCAGTGTCCTGTGTTTTTTTCTTCTGTTGTTCTCTTGTTTACGGGGGGGGATGGGTGGGACAGTGGTGGCATCTGTTTGCGGTGTATGTGGTGTGTTATTTTCCCTAGACGAGATAGACCCTGGCCTCTCTCGCGAGTGCCTCCGTGCAGGCCCCTTCGCTGTACTGGGGCTGGTTGCAAACTCTATACTTGCTGTGCGCTGCTTACAGGTGCCTCTGAGAGGGTGGCTGGGTGGTGCTTCCCCCGGGAGGGTGGCATCCTGGCCCTTGCGACTGCTGCTTCCGCACAACTGCTTTCAATCTGTCATGTTTCACGACACTCCTTATGTGCCTGGCGCTGGGAGCTTTGCTGCTGTGGTGCGATGGAGGGGGAGAGGGGTGAGGGATGAGTGGAGGTGGTTGTTTGGGGCGTGGCCTGACCCGGGGATGGTCGGATGTGCTTGTGGTCATGAGTGGAGTAGTGTCCAGATCACAATGGGTGACATGCAGGGCGAGACTCTAATATGTCAATATGCCTGTTAGTGTGGGTACATGGAATGTGAAAGGTCTTAACTCTCCACAGAAACGCCAGAAGCTTTGGAAATACCTGTCAGACCATCATCTCGATGTGGTAGCCCTCCAGGAAACCCATCTGGCTAAGAGGGATGAACTTAGACTACGGCACAAACAATTCCCCCTCATATACAGGGCATCTGCATCCACCAAGCATAGGGGGGTGGCCCTCATGTTCAAGGCGTCCCTTCATTTTCAGCCCCTGGGAGTGGACTCTGATAAGGAGGGGCGTTGGTTGATGGTGAAGGGTTCGCTGTATGGTCGACTTTGCACGTTTGTGGTTGTTTATGCTCCTAACGCTGGACAGAATGGTTTCTTGCAGGGTTTGTTGGCCAGGGTGGGTGACTTTGTCGAGGGGCACCTGTTCCTCATGGGAGACTTTAACATGGTGTGGGACAGAAGCATGGACTGTTCGGGGTCACATAGAGCGGACTCTGGGATCTATTCTGTTGAAACACAAAGACAAATAGGTGATCTGGGGTTAGTGGACAGCTGGAGGTTCTTACACCCGCATACCAAGGATTACACATTCTTTTCAAATGTCCATCGCTCTTACTCTCGCATAGATCATATCTTCATCAGCCAGGCCCTCAGGGGGGATGTCCGCATGTCCAGTCTCTTCCCTCTTTCTGTCTCGGACCATAGCCTGGTGGTTCTAGGGTGTAGTGTAGTTCCTATCATCCCAATAGGCTCTGCGCATTGGAATAATACCTACAGCAGTAAAGGCCTAGACCAGACGTTAACTAGGTCTACTACTGTCGATACTAGACTTAAAGTTTTGGGTTTGCCAGCTTAGCTCAGAGTTCACTAGAAACTTTCTCGAATGTTCAAGGAGGACTTAACTTCCCTGATTAGACAAGAAGGGATTTAGTTTCTGACAACCATAGAACATGACAACTTTGCTCTCCCCTAATCAAGAGTATATCTCGAGAGTCGTGTGAACAAAAGGCAATTTATTTTACTCAGTCAGTACGTGCATTCTTAGTCTCATCAGATTGTAGAGAAAAGGAAGAGACGGGCGTGTTCAATAAAAAGGTGTTATTTATTGATCAGTCTCTTTTCTCGTACAAGAGAAATGGATCGATATTATTGCAATACTTATAGTTAAGTAAAGTGCATACATTAAAAGCAATAGTATAAAATAATACTGTAAAAAATTGATATGGTTTCTAAGCCATAAGATGTTTAAAATGAATAAAATATATTACATACACATATACATTTGACTAAACGTACTCAACTGGTGTTTCTAAATACGCCTATCCCGTGTACCTGACCTAAGTCTAATATGTGGGCGGGAATAGAAAGTTACAGTTTAAGTTAAGTTCGTTTTTGCCAAGTGAATAACTAAAGAATTCTCTGTGAGGGGTTATTCAGTTCTGTACCTGGAATCTAGGTTGAATGAGGGATGGTATCTCTCGTCTCTGGTCTCGATATTCCAGGCTGCCTGCGAGGGCTACCCAGAAACGCCGGTGCTGGATTTCTCGGCAGGAGAAAGCAGCTTCTCTCAGCGCGTCAGAAAGGCGGGGCTGCGCCAGCGGGGTCTGCTCTGCTCTTCGCTTCGGCAAGTATGGCTGCTCCGTCTCGTCACCACGCGTGTGTTTGCATAGGGCAATATCGGTAATATTTATACCTTTAAGGTGCCGAGATTGACATAAGGATGGACATAGATACGTCAATAAGGATGTCATACGACTTGCTCGTTAGCACATTCTTTTACTGAAGTTCTCGGTGAAATCAAAACAATGGCTGCAGGGTTTTGCCCAGGTTGTCATAGGTTTGATTTGTTATGAGAACTCCGTATGCCTTATCAGGGGCTGGAGGAATATCGCTTGTCTAATTAGATCGCAAGCGTTATGACCTAATCAGATAACACGTTCCTGTGCCGTAGTGTGACTGCGTCAGATAACGGTATCTGCATCATGGGGGTTTTCTGCCTCATGGGCTGACTACTTAGTTAACTTGTTAGTTTGTTAACCAGAATAGGGTCAGGAATAGGGGGATCGATTCAGAACCTATAGGAATACATCACACCCACTCCACGCTAACTATGGTCATATTTACTAATCTATGCATAGTATAACATAGTACAACATACTATAGAGTATAGTGTATACCTTACCACCCCAAAATACATAAAATGCATTTTGAAATTTTTCAAATATACGGAAAAATTGCAGTCATATGTATTGTATGCACTCAAGCTGTAGAATAATGCCAAAGTAATCGCATTTGTATACATTATTGCTATTTTGTATATGAGAATTACACATGAAATGGCTTCTTAATACAGAAGAAAAGTTCGAGACCATTTCATCACAGAATATAATAACAATGAACATACCAGCGGGCAGCTAATGTCTATAAGCTATCTAAAATTTAGAAACCTTAGTTCTCTAAGAATAGTTCTTACTTTAAGCAGAAGATAGTGTCCCGAAAAATATGCAAAAATATTCTGGGGCTGCTGAAAAATTGCTGTCCGTGAACTGGAGGGAAAATTGTTCATGTGACTTCATTTTTAAAGTTGAAGGCCGAATTCAGGGAACGCCGTGTGCAAGCTTGTTCAAAAGTCTCTATTTCTGTTCTGGTGAGAACATCATATCATTTAGGCTTTCGAAAAAACTGTCAACATCTTCCTGGGAAAGTTCCACTAACTCGGATATAGGTGTAATCATGCATTCGTGCGCATGATTGTCTCCATTGACATTCTGATTCGCATTGCTGACAGAAGGTCGTACCTGATCGATGCTGCTTTCATCTTGAACTTCACTACCCATCAATCGTAGTGGTGAAGCTTCCACGAATGCCGTCATCAGGATTGGTAGCCTTTGAGGGCAGCACAAAGCATGAACCTTGATCGGGCTCAACAATGTTTCTGCATCCATTGGCGCATCCGATTGTAGCGTCAGACAGGTGTCTAACACGCATTCTTCTCCGCATAGCAGACACCTTAATACAGGTAAAACACATCTTTGCCACATTGGTCGAAATGATAGAAACCAAGTCATGTTCAGGTCTCTAAGCCGGGAGAGTCCCAGGATTTTTGATATCCGGTCCCGGTATCCAATGGCTAGGAATGTTTCTTCCCTTGTCGCAAGAGTTTTGTCTGTGACATGGGTTGCCATAACGAAAAATAAGGACTAAGAATAGGATTCCTGCAATTAGTCCCAAGATCAGGGGAAGTCCGCCAAAAATCGAATGGACGAAATCTGGAAAAATACCCAGTATGGCTTTGAATGGTGTTAATGCCATCGAAAATACTGTCTTAAATACTTTTGAGACCCCATTGGTATCAGAAATATTTAAGATTTCGTTTAGAATTTCTGCGAAATGTATGGGGGAATTAGTTGATAACAATGAATGTATCTCTGCAGTCGTCCTTGCGACTTGTAGATCATACGTTTCTTTTGATGACGTGAGCCTAGTAGGCATCTGAAGAAGCACTGTTTTCATTCTGCTTAAAGTATCTATTCGAATAGAAGTAATTTTCAAATTGGGCCATGCCCTTGCCTCCCTGTCTGGAAAGGAGCTGGGGAACAATGAGCGTCCACAGCACTTGACCTTCGCAGTCGTAGTTACTAGATAAGGAGTCCCGGGCATAAGACTACAACATCTGCGGTCTACAATTAGAATGTAACTCCCATTATAGAGTCTTTGAAAGAATGGTTCTATTTCTGTTGCAGGTGCGCCTTGCTGGTGACATGAAAGGTTGTATGCATTCCCTTCACAGGCTCCATGCAAACTAATTCCGTTACACAGAAGTGTGCCACTTAGTGACATCGCACAATTGTTGCCACTAAGAAACACTTTCTGTCCTTTATTACTGACACATGCATGTGAATAGGGCAGGTTCCATGTTGTTTTAAGGTACCCCTTTCCCAATTTCTCGTACATGCCAGCCTGTATATATTTTTGGCAGTATTGAAACCTGAAGGTTGAGATTGGAATATTTATTATCCCATGTATTATCCATTCACTGACAGGTCGTTCTGACATTGTCACTGGTAATCTTTCGAGTTTCTCAATGCTCAGGATTGTATAATCAGCACCCTTTTGTGCCATACTGATTTGTCTATCAGTAAGGTTAAAGATTTGGAATAGTGACGTTGTGTTGATTAAACGCCAAGGCACATAGCCTGAACGCAGATTTTGTAACGTCCAGCCAAGCTGTACAATAGAGCGCAATTGTGACTGACCGTGTTGTAATAACAGTAAGTCTTGCGACAATATGTTGATTGCTGAAGACACAATGCTGTCCAAAGAAAAAATTCTGGAGGACAGAGTCATTAACCCATTGTCCACTACAGAAAGTGATTTTTCCAAATTAATACGGTCAATTTCCCGTATTCTCTCTGCTGTTTCAATTTGAGTAACCTTCCAGGCCTCATTGTATGCTGCATATACAGAGGCTGCTATGAAACGTTTTTGACGCTGTTTGCGTGGTCCCATTATGAAATCACGCAAGTCAGCACCATCAGTAAGTAAAGTTAGGTGTTGCTTAATTTCTGCCAGTGTGGAAGTTTGTAGCCATTGAAGGCATAATTTGCCCACACTGTAGGTTGTTATTATCCCTGGGTGATGTTTTTGAGGATATCTAGGGTCTGGCCTGGTCATTTTGAACCCCTGTGTTTTATTCAGGAATCTGTCTTGACAGTTATTTGTATCTGTGGGCCAGATCAACCATTGTTTCCAATCAGGATGTGTTCTGTTTTGGTTTAATACATAATTTACGTCTATCTCTTCATCTGTAGAGCTATTGCTGAGCATTGTCGGCTTTGGAATAGACGGTTTATTTAAGTCTTTGATTTTAGCTAGGCCAAGACAGGTAGTTTGTTGAACAGTGTCATTTAAAAATATCATTTGTTCTGGGATCATGCAGGCTCTAAACAAAGATTCTATACCCTGCACTTGCCATTCTTTTGTACCCCAAACACTTTTCAATTCAACATTTTTGTCCCAATAATCAAAACCAAAAGTATTCATTTGTTCAAAAAATGAGTCTGAATATATCAATTTTGTGTTGGTTATCATGGTCTTTGTCCCTGTCTTGTTTGACAATTTAAAATAGAATGCTTCAGCATTACTTGTGTTAAAACCTGAAAAGTATGAATATTTGTCATAGAAGGTCCTTGAGCTTCCTTTTGGAGGGGTTGCACAATGTTCCCATTGATTATAATTTAAAACATTTCTAGGTTGTGCAGATCTATGTAGAAAATGGTTACCATAGTGGTTATAACAGTACATACTATCATAATTTGTAGAACCCTGCAAATAATCATGTTTGGTAAATTTAGCAGACATTACTAAGTCAGACATCATATTATTAATGCTTTCGAAGTCCCAATCATCAGCAAATGAGCTTGGTTTTACAAAGTCACTCAATGAGATCTTAATTTGGTGTGGATATTTCAGGATTTCGACCGGACCATAAATTTCATAGTCAGTGTTGTCCCAGGCTACCCCACCCGGTATCGGATTGGCTGTGAAGTTGACTGAAGAAAGTTCTCTTTTCTCGATGTGTGAAGATGTGTGTGGTTTGAGGATCAAGTTGATTTTCTGACTTGCTGTGTCCATTTTTGCATATTTTCCCTCAATGAAGCGTCCCAAAGTTAGTATCATGATGAGCCAAAGTATGAGGATAAATGCACCAAAACCCACCCAAAATTCAATCCATGGGGAAATCAGATATGTTTCTTTCAGCTGTTCCAAAAGTTCTTTAGCTTTATCTTTAAAGGTTTTTGATGATGGCTGTGTCTTTGATTCACTGAAGCCTTCAGAGGAATCATCGAAGTTTATGAAGTAGCCGGATGCTGTTCTGTCAATAGTTCCAATTGGTTCAGGATTTCTGTTTCTTGCATTTTCACTTGGTACTTCATTATAGATTGGTGTGTCTCTGCTAAATGTTTTTATTTGGGTTTTCAGAGGTCTGAGTTCTATTGCATTGTTGCATAGTCCTTGTTGTTCTTCTGTAGGCGTTTCGAATGTGATGAGCCTCTTCGTTAGGACCTCTGTACTGGTAGCAAACCTTGGTGTTCTGCTACTTATTGGGAGTCCACTTGGCCTACTGTTTGTTATCGGCCACATGTTGTGGTTTTACCAGGTCGATGGATACAACTCGGTTCTCCTTTTTTCCAGCAAGTGGCGGTAGTACAACTGATCTTGTCCCGTTGACAGACAAGACAGGAACTGCTTTTCTGTAAGAAGGCCCAAATTCCTTCTTTACCGCGATCTTTTCCCTGACTAGATCCCCGACTTTTGGAATCCAGACAGGTCTTGCTGGGACAGGTGGTGGTTCTTCAGTGGTTGTTGGCTGTTGTTTCAATTTTATGTTGCTCAGGTCTTTTCTTGTTTTGTTTAAGTCCTGCAAAATAGCCAAACGGTCTTTGATATCAAAGCTTTTTTCTTCTACCACTGAAGTCTGACTATCAATGTCAGAGATCAACATCCTAGTTCCAAATAATAATTCGTACGCACTGAATCCCTTCAGAGAATTTCTTGGCAAGTTTATTTAGACTACGTTGGACACTTATTAGATGTTTGACCCACCCAGCTCCCGAACCTAATATCCTTTCCTCTATAGATTGCTTTATGCCTTGGTTTTTTCTTTACACCATCCCGTACCCTCAGGAAGGAAGTGAGAAGATTCCCGCTGGGCTATGCTCATTTGGTCATGTTTCCCCTCAGGCTGTTGGGCTAGAGTGAAGACAATGGTCAAACGTAGCATGCTCTTAGCGTATATGCCATTTAGACTCGCAAATCTTTGTATAACAGTCCAGACGTCAGCCGAGTGCTGGTGATCTACATTATAAGTGGAACTAGCCTGTATATGTTAATCGCAACCCTTCCTTTTTACTCCTGATTTTTCCTGGAGTAAACCGACGAGGTATTAAACTGTTTCTCTCCCCACTACGATCTCTGTTGCAGTTTGGGCAGTTTTTTTCAAACATGGTGTGACGCAGGCTCATGCCCGGCCACCAGTACCGTGATTGTAATTCTTCCAGAGAATCTTTTATTTTTAGGTGTCTGAGACCCTCGCCTATATGTGCGTCTGCGATTAACAAGTTTCTCCTGTCCATGTTTGGAATCACCCTATCCCCCACTCCA
Organism: Lissotriton helveticus; assembly: GCF_964261635.1. Lineage (NCBI taxonomy): Eukaryota > Metazoa > Chordata > Amphibia > Caudata > Salamandridae > Lissotriton > Lissotriton helveticus. The sequence continues at coordinate 729,879,266 of NC_136061.1, forward strand.
GGGATTCGAGCAAAAGGGACGGAGTTTGCATCGATTATGTATGTATAATTGAGTGGATAGTTGATCGGTAACGCTGAGCAGTCGCCTTTTGATGACGTTTTCACTGCCAGCACTGTTTCACCGTCAATGTATTTTAATGTACGCTTTTTTCGAACTACGGGAGCCAATTTAGTGGCTGCCGCTGTGGCTGTTTCAGCCAATGAATTCCCTGCAACGTGAACGCCATCACGCTGATGACTCAGTGAGTGTGTCACGTGAGTCTTTGGTAGTTCTTTTTGTAAAAGAGCTATTTGTTCCCAGAGCAGTTTCTGCTTTATTGGTGCATCTATGTCATCTTTGTAACCGTTTCGAATCCATGTCTGCAAATCCTTGTTATATGATTTGACGCAGTAATATGAATCTGACACTATAAGTGTCGGGAATTCGCGATCCGCATTATCTAGCGCCATTTTCAAAGCTAATATTTCAGTTTGTTGTTCTGAATTAGTTTCTACTGAGTGTGTTTTTGTTAATAGAGGTTTTAGTTTACCTCCGCGCCACACTTCTTTTGTAATCCCACATGTGGGGTTGTATGCCTGTTCGCCCCAAACGGGGGGTTGAGCATGTCCGTCTGTATAAATTACACAGGCGTAATGTCGTAAAGGCAGAATATCGATTGGCAGAGGATATGTTTTTTCATATTCTAGATTTTTTAATTCTTCTAGTTCTGGATCAAAGTAGTAGTACACTTTGTCGGTTGTGATTGAATTCACCCATTGTATCCATTCCGGATTCAATGTTGTTGTTGGTAAATTACACGGTGTTGTTAGTGCCTCAAAGGCTGATTCTGCTGTTCTGACTGTGATATGTCTACCGTCCGCTTGATCTTTTTCTCTAGCTATTGCGGTTTGAACTGCATGAACAATTTTTTCTTTGTTGCTGAATTTCTGTTCAGCTTCTGTGTACAAGTGTGATTTGAATGCAATTGGTACCTTTTCTCCCTCATTAGAGGTCAGGTATGTGAATCCGCATCTCCCTGGGATGACTCGAATCACAAGATTGCGTGTGTTATCACGTGTTTCTAATTTTGTTTTAATTAGCATGTCTGTTTGTAGGGATCTCAAAATTTCTGTGTGTATTTGAGTCCAATTGGATCTTTTAAAATCTGGTTTTATCAGATCATAAAGGGGTTTGACCCTTTCTGCGTAATTTGCAATGTATGTTCTTCCGAAATTTAGGAAGCCTAGAATCGACTATAGGTTTTTTAGTGTTCTAGGTGCTTGGATTACGGCACATTTCTCTAGGAAATTGTCAGCCAGGCTTTTGCCTTCACTTGATAATTCATATCCTAAGAACAGGACTGTCAGATGGGCAATTCTGGATTTTTTAAAGTTGAATTTGTAACCCTCTGCAGCGAACCCAAGTATTATGGTGTTCACTCTTTTCAAGTGAGTCTCCAAGTCATCATCTGTTAAGTAAATGTCATCGACATAAGATAATGCTTCATCATCATATAGTTGTAGTAATTCTGTTACTCTCGCTGAGAATACTCCCGGGCTGTTCTTGTACCCCTGGGCTAATCGACAGAATTGTTTTTGAGTGCCATTTATTGAGAATGCAGTTAAATATCTGCTCTCTGGTGCTATGTTTTGACAAAAGAATCCATTAGAGATGTCTAATGTTGTTTTGTATTTTTTGCGCACTATGTTATTCATTAGTGCAGCACTATGTGAGTTTTGCACTGCAAAAGTTTTGCAACATGTGTTAAGGTGTCGGTAATCCAAAACTAGACGGTATGAATTGTCTGGTTTGGAGACCGGAAACAAAGGGTTGTTCATTTGTGAGGTGCAAGTTTCAATCACCCCTGGTATTCTAGCTGATCTAGTATTTCATTTACCTGTTTTTTAGCTTCTTGCTTAATTGGGTACTGCCTTTGTGCAGTAGGTTGTGATTTTAACTGGATTTTGTGAGGAGGAGAGTCCTCATCCCATCCCACGTGATTTTTATATAAAGCAGGAGCTAGAGCCACTGCCCACTTTCTAGCAAGTGTGTATTTTTTATGAATAGGAATTTGATTTGAGAAGGCAGGCATAATTACTTCTTCGCCATGAGGGCACTCCCTGACAAACTCTGGTGGCCAGTCTTTTTCAGCTAGAAGGATATCATAGCCCTTGGAGAGATTATCCCAAAATAGTCCCCTTATTTTCCTAGTCTTATCTCCCTCTATACGCAATGTTATTTCGTATATTTTGTGAGGTTTGCTAACTCTGGTGTCCGCAGTTTCCACTTGAAGATATTCATTCGTGTCCACTTTCTCCAGATGATTCATAAGGACTTTGCGAGCTATGCTCACTTCTGCTGCGCTGTCTAGCATTGTCTGAGCCCATTCTCCGTTTTTCAGTTGTGTCCTCAGTATTCTCGGCATTGTTAACTACCTTGATACTGGCTACCTTCTTTTTTGGAAATTGTAATTTCTTTTTTAGCTGAGCAGGTTCCTTGTCTTTGGACTTGGTGTGCTCTTCTCTTTGTTCTGATCGTCCTCTTCTTTCCGATTTCTGCGAGGAAGTCTGAAAAGATTGAGAGGGACGTGTATCAATGTCTTGATATCTATCAGGCTTTTTTATATTATCCCTATTTCTAAGGTTATATCTTTTCCCAGAGGGGTCACTCTGGGGTGACCTGTGTCTTTGGTTCGGAGATTTTTCTCTTCGCCTAGGAGACCTTCCTCGGGACTGGAATTTCTTTTCTTTGGGATTGGATTGTTTGTTTCCATCCCAGTTCTTTTTTGGTGATGTAGAATTATTATTAAAAAATATTTTTTCAGGACTTTCAATTAGTTGCGGTTTTACTGGTATTCCACCTAAACTATCTCTACCTAGTTCCTCATAGGATTTTTCTATGATTCTGGCAATTTCAGCTGGCTGGTCTGCTATATCTGTCTCTTTTAACCTCTGGCGGATCGCCACGTTTGCTGCTTCTCCTTTTATGTTGGCTAATAGTATAGCCAAGACCTGCTTGAAGTCTTTTAGTAATTTCATACCAAGAGTTAAAGCGGGTTCAGGACCATATTCATCTTGAATTTGTTTTAGCACATCTGGTATTACCGAAATGGATGGAACACCGTGCGTTTTTGTGTAGATGGAAGCAAAGACTGTACCCCAAGTGTCACAGTCCTCAATGTGTGGTGCGATTCCCATTGGAAGACAGATAGTCAGAATCCTGTGCTTTTCTAGCGGGGTGGTGTCTGGAAACACCGCCTCTATTTGGGTGATTTTCTGCGCTAGCCAGAATGGTATTTGTTCCCGTTTAGCCGGTACTTTACCTAGGCAGGACTGGATGTTCTGTGTTGTAATTTTATTTGTGTTCCCCTGGTGAGGGGTCAGCTGTGGGAGTTTAATCGCTGGCTGAATTGTTGAAGTCCGCATCACATATTGGACTAATTGTCTGTGTATTTTTATTAGCTGTTTTAGCTGTGTTAAAAGGTTTGGTGCAGACATCCCATCGATGTCTGGATGTGGTGTGTATCCGGCTAGGACTGGCCACGTTGCTCCTGGTCTACCTAAAGGACCGAGCCTGGTGATGTGATTATTGTGTTTTAGGGCGCCATCAAATAAGAGCAAATGCTCTTGAAATTTGAGTGGTACTTCCACCTCCTCGAAAGGAGTGTACGTTTCAGGAGGTTCCTCCATTTTGTAATAGTGTAAGTACTTTGTTACAGGATTTGAGCTGGAAAATGTATCCATGAATAGTATACCTCTGTCTGCCGATATTCGTGTGCCTCATTTACGAATATGACTGTACCACCTCTAGGTGTCAGTCCATTTTCTATAAGTTTTATGGTTATAGATTTCCTTTTAATGACCGGGATGAGTATTATATCCTCGTCTGCTGCCTGCATGGTAGCATCAGCTGCTGCGAGTTCAGTTGCTAATCTAACTGCCTCTCTTTCATCCTCATTGTCTGACATTTTACTGTCCAAAAGGTTTTTTCTTTTGTTTGCAGATCAGGTTTCTTATGGAAACAAAGATTAGATGCACAATATTTTGGAACTGTGTATCCTTCAACGTTGACTTGTACCAAGAACCATACATAGGAGTTCCCTCCTGCGAGGTCTGGCGGATATAACCTTTCACCCACTCCAGACGTCTTTGGAGTATTTGGGAAAAGGGGTCTGAGTGAGAAAGCACGACTGAGTTACTCTAAATGTCTTACGTTAGTTTTATCGCCCTTTCCAAACGCGTTGGGCGCCATGTAGTGTAGTTCCTATCATCCCAATAGGCTCTGCGCATTGGAATAATACCTACAGCAGTAAAGGCCTAGACCAGACATTAACTAGGTCTACTACTGTCGATACTAGACTTAAAGTTTTGGGTTTGCCAGCTTAGCTCAGAGTTCACTAGAAACTTTCTCGAATGTTCAAGGAGGACTTAACTTCCCTGATTAGACAAGAAGGGATTTAGTTTCTGACAACCATAGAACATGACAACTTTGCTCTCCCCTAATCAAGAGTATATCTCGAGAGTCGTGTGAACAAAAGGCAATTTATTTTACTCAGTCAGTACGTGCATTCTTAGTCTCATCAGATTGTAGAGAAAAGGAAGAGACGGGCGTGTTCAATAAAAAAGTGTTATTTATTGATCAGTCTCTTTTCTCGTACAAGAGAAATGGATCGATATTATTGCAATACTTATAGTTAAGTAAAGTGCATACATTAAAAGCAATAGTATAAAATAATACTGTAAAAACATTGATATGGTTTCTAAGCCATAAGATGTTTAAAATGAATAAAATATATTACATACACATATACATTTGACTAAACGTACTCAACTGGTGTTTCTAAATACGCCTACCCCGTGTACCTGACCTAAGTCTAATATGTGGGCGGGAATAGAAAGTTACAGTTTAAGTTAAGTTTGTTTTTGCCAAGTGAATAACTAAAGAATTCTCTGTGAGGGGTTATTCAGTTCTGTACCTGGAATCTAGGTTGAATGAGGGATGGTATCTCTCGTCTCTGGTCTCGATATTCCAGGCTGCCTGCGAGGGCTACCCAGAAACGCCGGTGCTGGAACAGAAGGCGTGACGCGTAGCAGTCGCGAAAGATAACAGTAAAAAGAGGTGTAACTGGGCGTATACATAGACATGTGGTGCAGACGTAACAGAATATGTCATGAATGGGGCGGAAACATAGGAGGGGGCTACCTAAGGAGCCGGGACCACCCACTGCTACGCCTACTGCAATGTAATGCTATGTGTTCGCGCTATGTATATATGCTCGTGTAATGTTATTGAAAATTAGCGCGCTCATCCCAGCCCCAGCAGCTGCTGGGCCCCTGTCACCCTGCTGGGCCCCTGTCATCCTATTCCCATGCAGGTTGTCCTGTTCCTGTCCTTATGCTGTATTAAACCTGCAAAACTCCTACTACCTCGAATCTTGACTCTTATTTATTGAGCTATCTGTTATGATATATGTCTAGTCAAAAATAGGGTATTATTTATTTATTTACCACATAATGGCGCCCGAATAGGGACTTGCCCTTTCCCCACGCGTCGGTGAAGCCACGCCGACCCCCTGACCCTCTGCAGTCGTGACGGAACTCTTCTGCGCAGTGGCAGATATTTCTGCTCAAGTATCCCTCAGGCCCACGGAGGAGACGGAGGAGGCGGTCCAGCATCCAGACGAGACGGTGGAGGAACGCGGCGAGTCCCGACCAGAGCCCAAGCCAAGAGTCCAAGGTCCGAGGTATCCGGAGGTCCACCCGTAACTGAAGTCCGAAGTTCGTCGTCCGTCGTCGTAGCAGTCCAGTCCAGTCCGAGGCTTTCCGTTCTTGCTGCCCGGTGAGTACCATTACTGGGGTAGTATCTAGACAGGGTCAATCTAAATTGACTCTGGTCCGTGGGTTGGTGGTACCCAGACTCACAAACGAAGTGTTCACCTAGGTGGATACGGGTCTTGATGCGTCCCTTTATGGGACCGGTATGTTCCGTACTGTTTCAGCAGTGCATCCAGTAACTCTAGTCTGTTCCGTTCTCGAGAAATTCTTGTGTTTTCTGTTCTCAGTATTCCAGGTAATATTCCGTCCGAACTGTTATGTTATGATGTTGTTCAATGTATTTTCAATGTCGTGGTATGCCTGAATTGTTCTCCCAATTGTTATTGTTCCTCGTGTATTGTATTGTGTTCCGATTCAAGTTTACCATGTCTCTCTTTTCGAGATTACGTCAGCTAAAAACTAGAAAAGGTTTGTTAGAAGAAGCAGTTCCTGTTCCGCCTAGGGACAGTCCAGGTCATTTTATGTATCAGAAACATGGCATAAGTGCCATATTGTATCTAGATTTATGGGTAGAGTATACCAAACAGTTAGAAGAAAAGTATAGATGGCCCGTATCGGGTACATGGGATGCCGAATGCATCATGCGAGTAGAAGAAGCATTATGGAAAAAGAAAGCCAGACAGTCACAGAAAGATGCCATCGAGTTATGGCGTAAAGAATCTCATAAGAGAACCGAAAAAGAAATCAGAAAGACAGAACTAAGTAGAGAATCCCAAGAACGAGCCCAAGAAAAAGAACTAATCGAGATAGGTGAACAAGTCAAAGCCGAACAGTCAGACAGACAGAGGCATGCCCTTATTAGGGGTATGTATCCTCTTCTTGCCGAGGGCTTGCCAAAAGCGACCCCAGAGGCATCCAGTAATTTCCCGCCACCATTAGTTCCGACCAAGCTACGTCACAAACAGACCGCAGCTGATATTTTTATTTCGTCCTAATTGGACGACACAGTCCCAGAATATGCAAATCCTGTTCGCGCTCCACCAGTCCCTGTAAATCAGGCACTTCCCGCTCCTCCAGACACCGGAGTACCTGTTACGGTACCCCCGGTCCAGTCCGCCATACAAGTCCAGCCTACATTTCCATTTCCCACTCTGCCAGGACGAAGAGCCTCAGTAGACCTAGACTCTAGTTTAGGGGCCGCAGGGGGAGGTCCTCCTCAAACCCCGCCGCCACACAAGCGTTTAACGTTAGCCGAATTACATGCACAAGCGTCACAGCGTACGCCTAGACATCAGACTGTAGCAGAAATAAGAAAATCCCTTGCCGAATGCTGCTATGATCCAGTCCCAGGCGAGGATAATATGGTTTTATATTCATTCCGCGTAAGAAAGGTGGCCGAGTATCTAGTCACCTTACCGAATATGAAAGAAGATCTAGACAGAATATATCGTTTCATCCGTACAGGGGATGATCCAGAAAGTATTTGCGAGGCCATGTCTCAAAGGAAAGCCGAGATCCAGCTCATGATATTAAAGTTTCTGATAAATTGTCTAATAAGAGAACAAGATTACCCGTCTAAAGACCCTGCCGAAATGAAAATTCTGACAAGGTGGAGTGATAATATAGCCGAGGGTAAGCACAAGACCGTCGGTGCTATGGAGAGTATGTACAAGAAAATCCGTAGGGAAATAATAAAGATACACGAACAACGTAAAGCAGCCCAAGTAAGCGAGAAAGAAAGTATCTCTGATACTGAAGAGGTAGAGGACGAGAATCCTGCCAGAATAGCGTATGTAGGAAAATCTAGATTTCCAGACCGCCATTTACGCCTAGAACACAAGTCTATTTTTCATCATCCAGCACCAGAACAAGGTTCTCTAGAACAAGTATTCCAAGCTACCGATCACATTCTGAAATCACGAATCGGTTATAGTGAGTTAAGTACCATGCATGAACAAGAACTAGCCCGATCAGCGGTCCGATGGATTACTGATTCTACCACTTTTCCAGACGAAATAGTGGCACAAATGTTTCTGAAAATGCCCCCAGCCGAGCAGCGACTGGTGGGTATGTATATGATTCAGCACCTCATTACTCTGTATGAGGGTCAGCACTCTGATCCAGGCCCGTTACATGATATCTTGAACGAGTTACTCCAGTACAGATGGAGAGGTCTAGGTACCGATTTAATTAGTGTCATTCTAGAACAGCGTCATAAATATAGAACATTCTTGAACCCGCATTTTGTTCATGTCTCACCCCCAGAAAGTAAATCATTCTACATAGACAGACAGAATCCGTTACGAGAAGTCCACCCAGTTAAAGGAACGGGTGGCGAAATGCAGCGAGTGTTTGTATACACTCCAATAACAAAGATGGAACTCCTCGAGATGAAGAAATTAATTCCCTGTCATGACAAAGATCCAGCAGGGTTCCATAGAGAATTAAAAGACATGCTCCGTATGGGAGAATATACTTACCCAGATATCATTAAAATGTTAAAGGTTCTGCTGCCCGCAGGGGTGTATGAAAAGCTAAAGGAAAAAGAATGGGAGGTGGGAGAGAAAAAGATCGATTGGGCAGTTCTAGAAGCTGAAGACAAGGCACGAGTACCAGGTACCGGTCTTGGAGATAAATGTAAAGAATTACCAGAATTACTAATACAAGTTTTACCCAGATTATTAACAACTAGAAAAGAAGACTGGGATGCAATCTCAGCCTGTAAACAGAAACAAGATGAAGATATTAGTGATTTTTATTCTAGATTTGAAAAATGTTTCAGTATCAACAGTGGCCTCAAGACAAGTAGTGAGTCATACCCTCACCTTTTCGTTACTAAATTAGTCGAGAATTCAAGTCCACAAATTAAAAATCGAGTTTTGAAAGTCGAAAGCACCTGGCAAGCAAATACTCCGTCCCAGATGCTCCAGATGCTCCAGTATCACCAGAATAGAATCAGGGAAGAGCAAGAACACGAAAGAAAACGTATGAAAGACACGAAAATGAAAGTACTAGTTGCACAATCTGTTCCTCAAGACAGTCAGAAGAGGGGTCCGAATCAAGCCAGTCATCCTGCAGCTCCCGTTAAAGGGAACTGCAATTATTGTAAACAGCCAGGTCATTTTATAAACGAGTGTGCAGTTCTGAAACACAACATAGCTACTGGTAAGACTAAAGAAAGACCACGTCCGCCTAGACAAGAACAAGTTTCACAGACTCCTCAGCCACAGAATGCACCACAGACAGTTACAGCACCGCAGCCTATTGCTGCAACACAGCATGTTACATCGCAGATGTACCAGTATGCACAGTCTGAGTATCCAGAGTACCAGCCATATTCATGAAACAGCCTAGAGAGGGAGGTAGGCTTGCCTCTCATCGAGATACCTGTAGATCAAGAAGGTCCCTATGTTCACAGTCAAGTATTAGGGAAAGACAGAAAGTTTTTGATTGATACAGGGGCAAGTAGGACCACAATTAGTCATGCCGAAGTTCCAGGGGCTCCGCTCTCAGGCTCAAGAAATGTTTCCCTTGGATTTTCAGGAAAGCCGATCGTTAATGAGATTTCAAAGCCAGTCACTCTAGAAGTAGGTCCATTGTCCCGTACCACTGATCTATTACTTACTAAGTCATGTCCAGAAAACCTATTAGGCATTAAGACACTGAAAGAGTTAGGTGCAGTTATTTGCTGCTCCCCAGAGGGAATACGTCTGTTCCTACGTGACTTTAAGGGTCACTATGTATTACGAGATTTTGATTCCAGACTGTCTAAAGTTCCGCAGTATTTATGGGCGCAAGGTCCAACTGATGTAGGTTATATGCAAATCACACCCCATCGTGTGACTCTCAAACCAGGTGTAGTGTTACCACGAATCAGACAGTATAGATTGCCACCTGAGGCTGTAGCAGCCTTATCCAAAATTATTGACGAGCTCATGGCTCAAGGAGTAGTTGTAGAAACTGACTCCAATGTATGTAATTCTCCGATCATTCCAGTCATGAAACGTACTGATCCAAATGCACCCCCAGTATATCGATTAGTGATTGATTTACGAGAACTTAATAAATGTATTATTCCTCAGTACCCAGTTGTCCCAGATATCTCTTCCCTATTAACAGCCATTGATTCCGAAGCCACGTTCTTTACAGTCATAGACCTCAAGAACGCATTTTTCAGTGTTCCTATTCATCCAGACAGCCAGTTTCTTTTCGGATTTTGTTTAAATGGAAGGAGCTATATGTTCACACGCGCTCCTCAAGGTTTCACAGAAAGCCCTAGTATTTACAGCCAAGCACTTAAGAGACAACTAGATAATATTCACATGCCAACTGACACTGCCCTGCTCCAGTATGTCGATGATCTACTGATCACAGCCCGTTCTGAACGTGACTGCGAGCGTGCGTCACTGACGGTTTTGTATTTCCTAGCCGAGATGGGGCATAAGGTGTCCCCTTCGAAGCTTCAATTCTGTGTCCAGCAAGTGGTCTACTTAGGACACTTACTGTCCAAGAGGGGTAGGCAGTTGACACCAGACCGTATCCAGTTGATAGCGAGTCTTCCCCAGCCCAGAACCCAGAAGGAGGTACGTGCCTTTATCGGCCTCACTTCTTACTGCAGACAATGGATTCCTCAGTATGCATTTTTAGCCAAGCCACTGATACAGTTAACGACACAGGAGGCAGCCGCATCGACTGTTCTCCCTTGGACATCTGAACATACACTTAGTTTCAACGAGTTAAAGAAAGCTTTATGCCAAGCTCCAGTTCTAGCTACACCGAACTACAGTAAGCCTTTTACACTTTTCGTCACAGAACGTGAAGGTACAGCATTATCTGTTCTTACACAAGATCAAGCAGGACAACACAAGCCCTGTGCTTATTTTTCGAGCACATTAGATCCAGTCGCCCAGGCGTTGCCTGCGTGCCTCAAGTCAGTTGCAGCCACAGCACTAGCTATCAGACAAAGTGATTCCATAGTTTTAGGACATACCTTGACAGTACAAGTCACACACTCCGTGGAAGTTCTTTTAAACCGAACACAAACTCAGCACTTGACAATTGCACGTTTAACAGGTTATGAATTGACACTGTTTCAGCCACACATAGATATTAGACGCTGCAACATCCTGAATCCTGCTACACTGTTACCATCAGTTAATTCAAATCCAGCCACACATGATTGCGTGGAAGTAGTTAACATTACGACAAAGCCAAGACAAGATCTGACAGATACTCCGTTATTAGATCCCGACCTGACACTTTATGTGGATGGTTCATGTATGAGAACTAGTACAGGAGAACTAGTCGCCGCGTATGCAGTGACTACTGACACTGAAGTTATTAAGACACACCGCATTGACACTCTGTCCGCTCAAGCAGCAGAGCTAGTTGCTCTGACACAAGCCTGCATACACGCCAAGAACCTGAAAGTTAATGTTTACACAGATTCACGTTACGCCTTTGGAGTCGTACACGACTTTGGAGTGCTCTGGCAGGAGAGAGGTTTCATGACTTCTCATGGAACCAAGATTCAGCATGGTTTCCTTATTCAAGCTCTGTTAGATGCCATACATTTACCGACATCTATCGCTATCATGAAATGCAAAGCACATACGAAAGTTACTGACATTATTTCTCAAGGTAATGATCTAGCAGATCGCACAGCCAAGCTTACAGCCCAGACTCCAGACATTTCAGTTAACAAGACACATACTCCAGATCCGATTACATGTATGACAGTTAAGGACCCTACTCAAGATGTCATAGATATCCAGTTACATGCTACTCCCGATGAAATCAAGAAATGGTCCGAACAAGGAGGGGTCCAGACAGATCAAGGATGGTTAACAAAGGGTAGGACCGCATGGTTTCTCCCCGACTCTATGGTTCAAGTCATTATTAATACCGCACATAGTCCAGCACACTTAGGAGAAAAAGCAATGTTAGACAGTATCCAGAACATTTGGTTCAACAAGCATTTACGAGCTGCAGCCAAGCAGAAAGTCCGTACCTGTATGATATGTTGTCAGTTTAATCCAGGTAAAAGTGTCCCGGTGGAACAAGGTGGTTTCCAGCCTCCTGACCACCCTTTTGAGGTCCTCCAGATGGATTATATTCAGATGGAGCGATGTCGAGGTTTCAAGTATGTCCTTGTAGTTGTATGCGCTTTGTCCAGATGGACAGAAGCATATCCAGTCCCAGATTACACAGCCGCGACCACTGCCAAGCAGTTGGTTCGTGAATTCTTCCCTCGTTATGGACTCCCTAGAGTCGTATATTCTGATAACGGTCAGCCATTCTCATCTGAATTGATGAAGCACGTTTCCCTGTTGTTAGGGTACCAGTGGAAGTTTCATTGTGTACGCCATCCTGAAGCAGCCGGTCTAGTCGAGAGACATAATCAGACTCTGAAAATCCGAATTGCAAAAATATGTAAAGATAAGGGTGTGGACTGGCTAGTAGCTCTGCCAGTCGCTTTGTTTTACATGCGCATGGTCGCACATTCCAGATCAGGTCTGTCCCCGTATGAGGTCGTTTTCGGCCGCCCCCCTAACATGTGGGGTACTCCTAGACCCCGAAGTATTACTGATGTTTCATGTAATATGCTGACAGATTACCTAGCTTCCTTGATGTCTGCCCTCAACTCATGTCGTTCACAGGTTGCCGCCGCATTTCCAGACAATACCGAGGTGGCACCGCATGAAATCGTTCCAGGATCCATGGTGATGGTCCGAAACTTTGACAGATCAAGTCCGCTGGAGCCCCGATGGAAAGAGCCCCGTCAGGTCCTCCTCACCACCCGTACAGCCGTGAAGTTGGAAGGACGCAAGGGATGGATACACCTTTCTCATGTTAAACTTTTTAATGGACTGAAACCCGCCTTAAAGAACATTTCCCAGGATATCAAGACTTGCCAAAATATTGTTCCTAAGGACTGTCCCGCAAAAGACATTGCTACAACCCCTCCCCTGTTAGAGAAAACTCCGCAGCAGGAGTATAAGCAAAAACTCCGGTCTAGTAAAATAAGTCAGTCAGTTTGATTGTATAAGTCCTCCCCTAGGTGAAACGGTTAGACTGTTTCTGACATGTATAAAATAGACCCCCATAGTGAGAGAGTTAGTCAAAACTCAATTCAATGTATCGTTTTTCTAAGTTTCATATTATTTCTCAGCCTTATGATTTCCTGCACTAGTTACGCATTTTTCCTGTGTTTCCCAGTTCCTCATGTAAATATGTCTGCTAATGCTACTATAGAGCACACGTTTAGTGATCTGCCTCCTCACGAATATTCATACCGCCTCGCTATGCGTAATAATTCATTTATCCGTATGTTACATTACTCACACCAGACCAGCAATGCCACTAATTGTTGGGTGTGTGGTCGACTCCCCCCTTTCCAGACATCGAAGGGAGTTCTGCCACTCTTTCCTTATCCATTCTCACATAATGGTTCATGTGGAGCATGGTCCACGTTAACGTCATCCTTAACAGATATGTCTTTTCTTAACAGTACATGTTTCCCAGACAAGCAAGGTTTCCCCCATAGAACAGGTTTAGATCTAGAAAATGAAGTGTATAATTTAGGTAATTATTCGTCGAATTTCATGGTCCTGAATGTTCAGTCTGATTCTACTCCAGACTCACCTGCTATTTCAGTACTACCAGTCAAAGGCGAATTATGTGTCCGTAGTTATGGTTCTGTACATGTAGGACATAGTGATTGTACTACTATTATCAAGTATAGTGACAGTGGGAAATCTATTTTTAAAACTTCACGTCATTCTTATTTTGTTTGTGGTCAAACTGCATATGTTCGTCTGCCCCTCGATTGGGAGGGAACCTGTTACATTGCCTTCCTACTGCCACCTGTTTTTCTAGCCCCACCTGACTACCATAGGAATTCCTTCCTAGTACATACTAGACACAAGAGAAACCTCCCGATTGTCGATTATACTGAAACTGCTGCAGATCAATTCATTGATATTGATAAAGGTGTGTTCCCTTATTTAGGTACAGTTGTAAACAGTAAGCTAATCCGTAGGTTAACAAGAACCCTTGAAGCAGTAGTAGATGAGACTGCCTCCGCTCTAGGTAACTTAACCGAAGAGCAATCCTTTATGAGAATTGTCGTGCTCCAGAATCGTCTCGTCCTTGACGTCATACTGGCCGATAGGGGCGGGGCCTGTAGAGTCCTCGGATCTAGTTGCTGCATTTTCATTCCAAATAACGCGCCGTCTGTTTATTCAGCTATAACCAGACTCCATAAAATTGCCCATCTGTTACACCAAGATCCAGGCACCTGGACATGGTCCGGTTGGTTCTGGAATATAATTTCCGCCTGGGGATGGAAAGTCCTGTCCTTTCTAGGTATTGCAGTAGCGATCATATTCAGCTGCTGCCTCTGTATACAATGTGGCCCTGCGATTTGCGGCATGTGTGCTACCTCTTGTATTCCTAGTCCCAAGCCCCGTTCTAAATCCCGTTCCAAGACAATTCGAGATGAACAAATGGTACTGTATGAAATGATAGATGGTATCATGAATATTGATGTTTCCTGATGGAAACGTAGTGACAAGGAGGGAATGTGGAAAAGTAAATTTTGCCATGTTCTGTGTCCCTACGTGTCATCCATCATATGTTATGTGTGCATGACCAATATGCATATGTTATTCCCCATGTCCGATTAATGACGCAATTACAGTTGTGTCCACCTCTAGTATGCTAGTTTCCAGTCCTCGTGAATACTACGAATATCAGGCCTATGTAAAGTTATGTTGCCACGTTTCTCAGTGTGCACGTTATTTCATTATAAAGTCCCCGTTTCCAGGCCTCAACAGGGCCCGGACATCAGATTCAGCTCCTGTCTCCTGAAGCCTCGCTGAGGAGCGATCCAGCCCCCACCTGTATCCTCGACCTTTCACTTACTTCCTGCCTCGCAGTGCCCGGTGCAGCTTGGCTCTGCCTCTGAGTCTGCCAAGACTATGTTATGATTCCAGCTATCAGTTTAGTCCTCCTTCTCTGCATTCCTAAGCTACTGAACTGCATCAATAGTTTCCGTCATTGTCTAGCCTTCAGGGCTCCACGTTAGAGAAATACTGTATTTAATGGTCATTTAATATTCTTCATCACGCACTACATGTAGAATAATGCATGGTCCAGTCTTAGAGTCAGTTAGCTTTTCCCCTCATGACTTCTAGTTTATATCAACATGTTCCCTAAACATCAGATACTAGATACTGTTTAGGTACATGTCGCTCCGACCCTCCAGACTTTAGTCTCTGCTCCTAGCACAGAGTTCATAGCCCCCAGCTTCTCCTAGTAGCACGTCATCGCCAGTTTGCGCGCACCACCAGGTTAGAGGTCCCGGCTCCTTAGGTAGCCCCCTCCTATGTTTCCGCCCCATTCATGACATATTCTGTTACGTCTGCACCACATGTCTATGTATACGCCCAGTTACACCTCTTTTTACTGTTATCTTTCGCGACTGCTACGCGTCACGCCTTCTGTTCCACCCACTGCTACGCCTACTGCAATGTAATGCTATGTGTTCGCGCTATGTATATATGCTCGTGTAATGTTATTGAAAATTAGCGCGCTCATCCCAGCCCCAGCAGCTGCTGGGCCCCTGTCACCCTGCTGGGCCCCTGTCACCCTGCTGGGCCCCTGTCATCCTATTCCCATGCAGGTTGTCCTGTTCCTGTCCTTATGCTGTATTAAACCTGCAAAACTCCTACTACCTCGAATCTTGACTCTTATTTATTGAGCTATCTGTTATGATATATGTCTAGTCAAAAATAGGGTATTATTTATTTATTTACCACAATGGAAACAAAGATTAGATGCACAATATTTTGGAACTGTGTATCCTTCAACGTTGACTTGTACCAAGAACCATACATAGGAGTTCCCTCCTGCGAGGTCTGGCGGATATAACCTTTCACCCACTCCAGACGTCTTTGGAGTATTTGGGAAAAGGGGTCTGAGTGAGAAAGCACGACTGAGTTACTCTAAATGTCTTACGTTAGTTTTATCGCCCTTTCCAAACGCGTTGGGCGCCATGTAGTGTAGTTCCTATCATCCCAATAGGCTCTGCGCATTGGAATAATACCTACAGCAGTAAAGGCCTAGACCAGACATTAACTAGGTCTACTACTGTCGATACTAGACTTAAAGTTTTGGGTTTGCCAGCTTAGCTCAGAGTTCACTAGAAACTTTCTCGAATGTTCAAGGAGGACTTAACTTCCCTGATTAGACAAGAAGGGATTTAGTTTCTGACAACCATAGAACATGACAACTTTGCTCTCCCCTAATCAAGAGTATATCTCGAGAGTCATGTGAACAAAAGGCAATTTATTTTACTCAGTCAGTACGTGCATTCTTAGTCTCATCAGATTGTAGAGAAAAGGAAGAGACGGGCGTGTTCAATAAAAAAGTGTTATTTATTGATCAGTCTCTTTTCTCGTACAAGAGAAATGGATCGATATTATTGCAATACTTATAGTTAAGTAAAGTGCATACATTAAAAGCAATAGTATAAAATAATACTGTAAAAACATTGATATGGTTTCTAAGCCATAAGATGTTTAAAATGAATAAAATATATTACATACACATATACATTTGACTAAACGTACTCAACTGGTGTTTCTAAATACGCCTACCCCGTGTACCTGACCTAAGTCTAATATGTGGGCGGGAATAGAAAGTTACAGTTTAAGTTAAGTTTGTTTTTGCCAAGTGAATAACTAAAGAATTCTCTGTGAGGGGTTATTCAGTTCTGTACCTGGAATCTAGGTTGAATGAGGGATGGTATCTCTCGTCTCTGGTCTCGATATTCCAGGCTGCCTGCGAGGGCTACCCAGAAACGCCGGTGCTGGATTTCTCGGCAGGAGAAAGCAGCTTCTCTCAGCGCGTCAGAAAGGCGGGGCTGCGCCAGCGGGGTCTGCTCTGCTCTTCGCTTCGGCAAGTATGGCTGCTCCGTCTCGTCACCACGCGTGTGTTTGCATAGGGCAATATCGGTAATATTTATACCTTTAAGGTGCCGAGATTGACGTAAGGATGGACATAGATACGTCAATAAGGATGTCATACGACTTGCTCGTTAGCACATTCTTTTACTGAAGTTCTCGGTGAAATCAAAACAATGGCCGCAGGGTTTTGCCCAGGTTGTCATAGGTTTGATTTGTTATGAGAACTCCGTATGCCTTATCAGGGGCTGGAGGAATATCGCTTGTCTAATTAGATCGCAAGCGTTATGACCTAATCAGATAACACGTTCCTGTGCCGTAGTGTGACTGCGTCAGATAACGGTATCTGCATCATGGGGGTTTTCTGCCTCATGGGCTGACTACTTAGTTAACTTGTTAGTTTGTTAACCAGAATAGGGTCAGGAATAGGGGGATCGATTCAGAACCTATAGGAATACATCACAAGGGTTGCACTGGCAGGTGGGGGGGGACGGATGGAGGAAATGGTACTTCCCGGCAGCGCTGGTGCGGGATGAGACGTCCTGTAAAGAACTGCGGAGAGCAATGAGGGAGTTTATGGCCCTTAACCCTCCTTCCTACACCTCGGTGTATGTCACTTGGGATGCCTGTAAGGCCACGATTAGGGGCGCCTGCCTCGCTCTTAATGCAAACCTCAATAAATTACGGAGGAAGGAGAGGGAGGATCTAGAGGCGGAATTGGCAAACCTTGAACAAGCACACAAGTCTAACCCCTCTAGGATAACCCTACGGCCGCTGACGGCGGTGAGGGGGAAATTAAGGGCCCATTATAACAATCGTGCTGAGTTTACCCTCCTCCGGCTCCGACGTATATCCTACTCTCAGGGGAACAAGGTGGGGCGCCACCTGGCTCGGCAACTTCGTGATAAACGTGAAAAAGACTATATTGGGGGTATACGAGACCACACGGGTACTGTCCAGCACAAGGACGCGGACAAAGCAGCTCTTTTCGGCCGCTTTTACGCGGACCTCTATTCCAGCGACACTCTTGCCCCGGCGGCACAGACTGCATTCCTGGAGGGTCTTCCGATCCCTCAAGTTTCCGGGGAATGGAATGACTTGCTGTCCTCCCCTATCACTAGGGAAGAGGTGTTGGACGCCATCGGGGCTTTGAAACTCCACAAGGCCCCCGGCCCTGACGGCTACACTGCCTTGTTTTACAAGACGTTTGCGTCAGATCTCTGTGATTACTTGGTCTCCCTCTTTAACGCCATGGCATCCGAGGGGAGAACCTCGGAGACTATGGCCGAGGCCCTGATTACTGTCATCCCCAAGCCGGGGAAGGACCACTCAGAATGCGCGTCCTTTCGCCCGATAGCGCTCCTCAATCTAGATGCCAAACTGTACTCGTCTATTTTAGCTCGTAGACTGCAGGACTTAATGCCGGTCCTTATACATCCTGACCAGTCCGGCTTCATAAAGGGCAGGCAAACGCATGACAACTTGAGGCGTGTCTTCCACCTGATTGAAAAGGCTAATAGATTTCATGTGCCGGCAATTTTGGTGGGGCTTGACGCGGAGAAGGCCTTCGACCGTGTCGATTGGGGCTTCCTCCACCGTACGCTGGAGGCCTTTGGGTTTTCTCCCCATTTCATTAGAATGGTTGAGGCTAATTATAGCAACCCCACTTCTAGGGTGATAGTTAATGGCCATAGATCCGGGAGCTTCCGCCATTCGCGCGGAACACGGCAGGGCTGTCCTCTTTCCCCGCTCCTCTTCGCTCTCAGTATCGAACCGCTGGCGCTTGCGATCCGGAGGGACGAACGCATTCTGGGCATACCCTTCTCTGGCGAAGAACATAAGATCACGCTCTTCGCGGATGATGTGTTACTCTCGGTCAGAAACCCCGCGCTGTCACTGCCGCATGTCCACACGCTGCTCTCTGCCTTCGAAGAGGCGGCGGGCTTCAAGGTTAACCTCTCCAAATCGTATGTTTTGAACCTCACTCTTCCTCCCGAAGATGTACACTAGGTCCGAGCAATTACTCCGCTGTCGTGGTCGACCTCCTCCTTGCTGTATTTGGGGGTGCGACTGACTTCTACCTTGGGTGCGCTGTTCCAGGCCAATTTTCCGCCAATGATGACGGCGATCCGCACGGAGCTGGAGAGGTGGAAGCCGAAGTTCATCTCCTGGTTGGGCAGGATCCACGCGCTCAAGATGGTCCTCCTCCCGAAACTCCTACACCTCTTTCAGGCGCTGCCCATACCGGTGGACTTACCCTACTTTCGCCAACTTAGGACAATGATGTTGAAATTTGTATGGCAGAACGGCCGGGCTCGGCTTTCCTATGCAGTATTGCGCCGTCCGCGTGTGAATGGGGGGGTGGGTCTCCCTGACATGCACCTGTATTATAAAGCTGCGCAACTACGGGTATTGGTGGAATGGTCCCAGCAGCTCTCGGAGAAGCACTGGCTCCACATGAATCGTAGTGTAGCCGGTCGGTCCATCTGGGATTTGGCCTGGAAACCCAAGACTGACCGCCCCAAGAATGCGTATATTAGTACTCCCACCAGCACGGTTCTCAAAATCTGGGACACGATTAGTAGCGACGACCGGTGGACCACCTTCCCATCTCCGTTTACTCCGATTCATTTTAATCCGGCCTTTCCCCCGGCCTCGACTGACGGTCCTTTTGACGCCTGGAGGAGGGGTGGTTGCAGAGCCCTTACTCATCTGTTCCATGGGGTGTCACCTCTCACCTTCCAGAATTGTATGCGGGACTACGGTGTCCCCCCCACTGAATGCTATCGCCATCTCCAGCTCTTGCACTGGGCGACCTCGGCAGGGGTGGTCGACGCTGCTACTAGGCCACTGACTAAGTTTGAGGCTTTTATTCTCCGCACGTCTACTATGAAAGGGACGATCTCCTTTATCTAAGGGTTGTTGCTGGACACCGCGATATCTCCCCGCCCCCGCTACATGGACCACTGGGAAACCACATTAGGTAGGGACATCACTGATGCAGAATGGAGGGCCCTCTGGAGGGACGTAGCGACACATAACCACTCAATTGAGCTCAGAGAGGCACACTTAAAAATCCTATATGACTGGTACCTCTACCCATCTAAGCTGCATCGGATCTTCCCGACCACTTCAGACAGGTGCTGGAGGGGTTGCGGTATGCTGGGCGACTTCCGCCATATCTGGTGGGATTGCCCCTCCATTCAACCCTACTGGGCTGAGATCCTATCTCACATCAAAGACGTGGTGGGATACCCGATTCCAAACTCATTGGAGTATGTCTTGCTGGGGCTCAGAGACCCGCTGTTGGAGCACCAGACCAGAGCTGATCAACGCATTATATGGCTGTGCTTGGGAGCGGCTAAAGTGACCCTGGCGGCCGCTTGGAAAAGCCCGTCAGCGCCGGCTATCTCGCTGTGGCATGCAAGATTTTGGTGACTCCTCAGTATGGAAAGAATGTCTGATATCTTTTTGGGGAATTTTAAAAACTTCATGTTTAAGTGGGGACCGCTGGTCAGGTTCCTATCCAGGGGCCTGCCTTCTGCTGTCTGCCCTTCAACAATTCGAGCTCTACACCTTTTCCAGGTCTGACCGCTGTCACACTTGTTGCCGTGATGTTTGAATGTTGGTCGCCACCACTGGGGGAAGGGGGGGGGGTTGGGGTTTTGGGGTTGTTGGGGGGGGGGTCTTTGTTTTCCGCTTTTGACTGCAACGCACATTGCCTGTGGACCAGGGGGACACAGCTTCCATATGTACCTGTATTCTCCCTTGGGAACCTCGGATTCTGCACTATGGATGGGATGCTAAGTACTGGGCGCTGCTTCGCCTGATATTGACTGATGGACAAGGGCAATGCCCGACACATTCCATACTGTGGTTCCCTTCTACCTTTCTGTTCCCTTGACTCCACAGCGATGTTTTCTGCACCCCCTGTGTGGGGTAATTTGGCGGATTGTTCCTCTTTCTTTGTCTCTTTCCCACCTTTCTCTTACCTCCCCTTTTTTCATGTCTTTCTTTCTCAGAAACAAAAACTTTGAATAAAAATATATTTTACAAAAAAAAAAGAACGGTGATGGATTAAACCCAGATCTTTTGACTGGGTGTGAGTGTTTGATTGATTCAGATGCTCTGTCCATCACCACCCCCTTTTGTACCGCTTTGGCCGCCATAAGTGTGGCATGGTATGCTCAGACGTGAGTCCCTTGCTCACTTTGCCACTGGATTCAAGCAAGCCGGGCTGAAGACGGCTGGAATGCCAGAAACCGGTGCCTGGAAGCTAAGCATGGGCGGATTTTGCGGATTGGCAATCCGCGAACTTGCGTATTTACGGATTCGCAATCCGCGAAGATCCGCGAACTCTAGCGGACTTGCGGATTTTTCCGTTTTTTGTGTTGGCGCGTGTTCGCGCCGATTTTGGGACAAGTTCGCAATTGCGAACTTACTTTTCGGCTTGCAACGGCCGCGACTATGTTGTTTCTACGTCTGGTTTATCATCACAGGTTCACAGCACCCTCTGTTTCACCACTGCCACCCTCTGGGACACCCATGCCACCCTCTAGTACATCCTCACAGGCACCTATTAGGTTTATTTATTACTGTAGATTATGGTGGTTGAAAAAAGCTAGCACACCTGCCCTTCTTCAACTGCCATCAATTAATTTGTGTTTCATTAATGTGTCAGTAATTTTGAAAGTTCCAGTCTGGCTGGCACCTGCTTCCTTCCTTATCTGTAATTTGCTTTTTGTTGCAGTGAAATTTTTTTTTTACAGGACCTTTATGGTGCTATTCTATGAGCCTGCTGTTTGGGTCATAGCAGGGTCATAGAATTGTTGCAAACTCTGGAGGGGCCCATCAGGAAGCACTACCTTGAATGTTACTAATGTTAAGTTTGAACTTTTGCACCTGCTCATTGCTTTCATTTTAGCTAAAATCGTTTTTTTTGCAATTTCGCGCGTTATTTGGGGCGCGAATCCGTGCGAGATCGATTTCGGAAGCCGCGAATACGTGCGAATACAAAATTGTTTTTGTTGCGACGTGTATGTTCGCGTGATCTTGCGCGTGTTCGCGAGGCGCTTCTAGCTATTCGTTTGCCAAGTTACCCTATCGGTCGTACACGGGCGCGGCCATCTTGTTGGCGTGACGTAATTCCGTTTCCGCCCGCTATGTGTAATCTCGCAAAGTGTGCTGCTCGCGAGTACAAGTTCGCGCGTACTCGCAAGGAAAATCTCGCGCGAACTTACCCACGCGGTCGTGAACGGGCGCGGCCATCTTGTTTCTCATTCATTGCTATGGTTCTGGGCATGCTTTCTCTATCCTCTCTCAATCTCTGCCATCCTTTGCTTGTTTGAAGTTTTTTTGATCTAATTTTACTTATTATCTAACCCTCTATTTTTCTAGCTCTATATTTTTGTGTTTTCTGCAGCTTTTAGTTACTTTTAAACTACTTTTTTAAACTCTTTTATTTTCTTCTTCACTATTCTATTTCTTCTTTATCATTTAAGTTTATTTCTGCCCAGACCATGGTAAAGGGAGCCGGGAAGCACCCTGAGAAGGGGAAGGGTCCCGCACCCCGTGCCCGGCTCCCGTGCGGGCGTTTAAGGGGGGAGCAAGTGGTCCCGAGGGAGATCTTTAGCGCGGAGGAAGTGGCGGCACTGATCTTCCATGTCCAGCGCCGCCTCCCCAAGACGATCCTGGGAGGCGGCAAGATCGCGACCGGCTATGGCATCCGGGAGCGCCGCCAGCGGTGGGAGAAGGTGTGCCGGGCCATGTACAAGATCTCTGGGGTCCGGCGCACATATAACCAGGCCACCCACCGCTGGACCGATGTCATGGACCGGGAGCGGGACTTGCTGGACGCGCTCGGCGTAGAGGTCCCCGGGCTTGGTGAGTAGTAGTAGTAGTACATTTACTACTCTGTTTTATCCTGCTCTGTTATTTGCAAATCTTTGTTCTTTACCAAGAGCAATAATGCTGCCGATTACATTGAGGTAAATTATATTTCAAAATCTTCTATGCATTTCATTTTCAGGTGCACTGCTCTCCTTCTCAGTAGCCTTGCTTGCTACTATGCTTCTTTGTTTTGTATGTTGTGTTCAGAAGCATTTCATTGGCCTGAGAAATTATGTATCAGTGTACTGTAAAGAAAAGAACTGCGTAATGCTAGACAGTAAGGGTCATATTTTCAATTACCGGCGCATCCCTGCAAAGTAGCAGGGATGCGGCAGTAATTGTGTGCCATGCCACCACCACCCATTGGCCCAAAACGTCACAGAAGCCTTACGCATCTGTGCCGTAAAGGCAGCGCATTGCTGGAGTTGCGTGCCAACGATGGCGCAGCTCCAGCAATGCTCTGGGGTACCCTATCTCCCCAATGCTGCATCAAGCCGTACGTCGGCTTCAAGCGCGCAGGGTTTGAGTCATGCATCATTGTCATAAAAATGACTGATTGACATCTTGTAGATTTCCCTCAGCCACTTTTAGGATTCGTTCCTGCGCAGGTACGCCCTCCCTTGCGCCGGAACGCCCCCTGATGGCGCAGGGCTTTACAACGTGATGCATCGCCCATATGCCCATATGTGTTTTTTTTTTAATATATACGCCGCACCAACACCATGGCGAGTCTTTTGTTCTGCCGCTGCGTCAGAAAAGGCACGCAACAATGGAGGAAAATCAGCTGCAACTTCCGCAAGGGACTTATAAATCAGCCCCAACAGACTGAAGTCCAGTGTCCTTCCTTTAGACAGTCACATGGCTATCAGAAGAAATAGTGGCGGTGGTGGCGGGTGGATTGATAGTTTGAGTATTCACTGATCTGCAAGCAGGATGGACTTTGTCTGTCACGTGTTGTGCACTACTGCCTGCAGTGCCAGGCCTAGGCAAACCTCTTTAGTAGTCTGTTTATTGAGTTACATAGGAACTTTCTAAGTCAACGTTCCGCAAATCAGGCAATACGAATAACGTAGTATACCACATGAGATAGATCCCGTGGAATAGTTGTCTATCTATTTGCTATTTTTCCAAAATATGTTGTTATTGTTCTTTTGAAATGTTTGATTTGGTTGAAAAATCTCATCCATGTTTTATGGTTTTTCTTTCTTTCATGTTGTACATCAGCTCCCCCCAAGGGCAAGAGGACACAGGAGGAGGGTGCTGAGGATGCAGGCCAGGATCGGGCAGGCGAGGGCTCCTTTGCTGGCCCCAGTAAGTTTACATTTTACTAAACAGTACCTATTTTTTCCTAGCGTTCCTCATTCGATTTTTTCTAAATCGTCTTTGATCTTCTTGTAGACTGAATATAAATTCTTATCCTGCCTCGAATATGATGACTCCCTGTGGTATTACTAGACTATTTTTATTAGTCTGTCTGTGTAGCTAACTAAGATTGGACATTTGGCAATTCCATTGGACTCCCATTATATTCAGCAATACCTCTATGCACTGTCTCCTTACTGACTAGATAGTGTGGCAGAGTCATTCAGCTCCCGAAGTCACCGATTATAGATCCCCAATGATCTCTAGATTATCGTACGCAGGACAAGAGAGTAGTACGGAGTCACAGCACAGTCAAGAAGTGTCAGAGGCACTCATGCTTGCAAAAATTCCAAAACCTTTAGCTCATCCACTCTAGTCTAGAGGAACAAAAACCACAGAGTCTATTTAAGTGTAAAAGCTTTATTAAAAGTAAACACATTTATTGAAATCTACTTTGTCATAAAACTATTTAACTGTAAACGGAAAAGTGGTTAGTGCTGACGATTAATTGGACACATTTCTTGTGGTCGAGCCGAACTCTCACCTACTTTGAACTTGATCCTGGTCGTGTTCTTAGGACTCAGGAGTCAAGCTTCTGTCTGTTAGGAGAAAAAGTGGTGCGTGTTAAAAATCAAAAGCAAGCATTCATCAGTTGTGCATAAAAGTGCAGCAAGACAACAGCCTTCCCTGGAAAATGGGACATTTTTACTATGGAGTAGACAGTCACAAATTATTACATTGTATTCTGTTTTTTTAACATTTCTCCTAGACCAAATATTATATAGTAGTGAGTGGTGTATTCTAACTTTCTTAAATGTACTTTGTAGGTGTAACATCTGGTGACGGGGCCAGCGCGGAGGTGGCTGATGTGTTGGACTTGGACTCGGAGGCCTCTGGGGAGGATGCGGCGGTAGAAGAGCTGGTGGCCGTTCCTGTGGGGGATCAAACGGTGGTGGCGGAAACAGGTAAGCTATATATTCCTTACTTATTGAGATTGAAGACTGCATAGTGTGCTTTCTGCACGGGTGTATTACAATTACAAATCAACCAGGTAGTAGCCTCCTCGAAATGTACTTCGACTTAGCTGTGAAGTTTTTGGTGAGAAGAATCCCAATAAGTTCTTAGACGAACGTGATGGATGGGATGAACGAAAAGCGAAAGAAGGGTGTAAGTAAGTGGGACGCGAACTTGTATGATGGCTGGCAAAGAAGAACGATATGTGTTTGCTTGGACCCAGAGGTGGCTGGGAAGGAAAGAATATGGTATGGTGCATGGCTGGGTCAATGATGAAGCAAGGATGGGTGGAAGGACAGCAGCCTGGGTGGGTGAAACAGAAACTGTATGTGTGCGTATACTTTGAATGAATGGATGCCTGGAGCATGGTATTCTCTGACTCTTACATAGCAAATGTGTATCTAGAGAGAGTAGATGGTCGCCAGGTGAAGTAAGTGTTACCTTGAAGAGCATGTACCACCGCACCCGCACGTCCGTCCCAGTGCAGGGAAGGCAAGGAAAAGAAATTGTAAATGTGTCCAATACTTCCATGAATAGTAGCAGTACTTTGTATTGCGTTTGCATTCACAGCATATATCTGGTTATTACGGTGGACACTCCGTACCTCTCTTAATAACTTTAGTTTACTTGTAGTACGTCATTCATGTGTGGGTGTATCACTGTGTTCACTCAATATTAAGCAAAGCACCTAAAGTCATCTCATCTGTCATTAAATACGTCCCATGTGAAGTGATAGATAATCAAATTAGTTAGCTTCTTCAGTTTCCTTTTCTAGTACTCATTTGCACTGTAGGGTGAAAGGTAAATTAATTAAGCAGTAGCCCTTGTAACAGAGTATTCTCAGTGCCACCCGTAATAGAAAAGTAATAGCTTCACCACCTGCATGTACTGGACCGGTACAGTAACGCAAGTCTGTCTCCATCATCATGGTGTGCAACTTTTTTTCTCGGGTGCAACTTCACTGTGCTGTGTCCATGTCATTCTGCCGGCTTGCATAAGATAACGTACCCATTTCCCTAAACAAGAGAGAAGAAGAAGAATAAGACTGGTGTACTGTCATAGTCGACTGTAATGGAAGTCCATAGTGGTCGTAGAATTAGTTCATTAAACTACCACTACTGTTAGAGCAAGGATGCAGAAGTGGGAGGGTTACATAGATACTGTCCTCAATAGTTATGTACTGTGCTTTCAATTTGCTACTTGTACTCTGTGACCCAACTTTCGGCTCAATCACTTTGTGTTATTAATAAGGAGCATTGGTTACAGACTATGTCTTTCTTTCTTCATATAGTTGCTCCTTCTTCCAAATCAACAACAAGGAGGGAGCAGGCTAGATTGGCCCGGCAACGGAGGCTGGAGGCCACAGTCGCCGAGTATCGGCGGCTGGTGGCCCTGGAGGAGGAGGAGGACACGCAGTCGAGCGGGGCAACATCTTCGACTGCATCCTCCTCCGTGACTAAACCAGCGGGACCGAGCCGGGCTAAGAAAGCCGACCGCCACCGCCAAGCACCCGAAACACCAGCTGCCCCCCACAGGAGCTGCAAGGAACGCCAACACCGCCTACGAGTCCGCATGTCCAACCTGGAGCAGGAGGTCCTGAGGTATAAGACCTTGGTTAAGGGCCTCCGCTCCGAGCTTGCCACCCTCCGCAAGGAGTATGATGCCCATGCCGCATCATGCACCAGCACCAGCACCCTCCAGTAGTGGAGTGTCCCTTGCCCTTTTTTTATAGACTTTTGGGGGGTGGGATTTGGGAGTTGGGATCGTTTTGGGACGTTTCAGAGACAATCGTTGGGGTTAGGGTGGGTGAGGGAGATTATTTTGTTAGGGATAAATAAATATATTTTTCAACTACTTTATCTGACCATACCTGTTTTTTACTGCTTTTCAGTCTGGTGGGTGGGGGGCGGGGGTGTAACAGTAACTTTGTTTTCCTGAACAGTCGTAGGACTTTAGTAGTACAACCGTCAAACTCTTGTCTACTCCGAAATAATACTCCATTATACTACCTCCCACCAAACGCTTATCTTACCTGTAATTTGTGTTAGAAATTAGGGCTAGGCCCAGGGCTGGCTCCAGGTGAAATGGGGATTAACGTTGTCATTCCTGGGCGGGTGACATTTCCTCATTGCGGTGTTACTAGTGGTGTGACACAGTGGCAGTTGCATGCCTATGGAAAAAAAGAAAACGAAACCTTGTTTGTACTCCTTACTGTAGCATTACAACGGTTACGGTACGATCGAGAAAATAGCAGGTGACAGTACACTAGAACAGTGCCATAATGTAGCCTAACAAATGGTAAAGTATTGCAAGTATAACTAGTACTTGCGTTGAATTTATTTGACATTGGCTACTACTACTAGAAGATATAGTACTGAAGCTGAGTAAGTCTAGAAGATATCCTCGTATTCCTTCACCAGCCTGTTGCTGCTATCACCTTATCCTCCCCAGCAAGTGTGTGGAATTATTGATGTCATTTTAGTCAGACATCAAGCAAAACAACACAGCCCGGGGGAAGAGGGTTAGGGTTTGTAAAATGGATGGGAATGGGGGTTTCTTTTTGGGTAGGTTTTGTTGAGAGAAGAAAAAAAAAGCAGAGCATGGACAAACAATAATTGAAGATACAGAGTTTACAGACAATCTTTGGTTACAAAGTAAAGGTAAGCACATGCAGTCACACTCATAGAATAAAAGACAACAATGGATACTGTATCTGTATTGCGTATGTTGTTGGAGTTGTCCTGTTGAAATTGGTAAGTAAGTTGCATGCAGCAAACAATTCCTCTTATTGGCGGCACTCCTCCATTCCAGCTGACGCTTCGTCCATCAATGTGGTGGTGACCACTGACAGAAGAGACACCCTGTCCACTGCCTGCCTGGCGGATGTTGACTGAAACCCGGCCTGTAATTATTGAACGGAAAACAGGAAGTGCTATTACAATACCACTGATAAATAAATAAAAGGTATGTACGCTGTGTGGTTCAAAAAGTCACACTTTGATGATGCCTAGCAGAAAAATGGTTACAAAACGTACTTTGAAAGTAACAGTAGACCCAAATACAGACCGTGGATTGTATTCAAACCACTTGCCTGCAAGCAAAAGTATCCATAGCCAGCATCGCTCCAACAGTGCTCTACAACAACAGAACCGCGTTGCAATAGAACCCCCCTAAACACATGCAATCCTGCTGCTAGGGCTAACCCTAACGAACCCTAACTTACAAAGTGCCAAAACTGGTGTTTCCTTATGGATTTTGTCCAACTAACTTCTAGCCGGTATTAGACCTTCCCAGGAATGCCCCAGGCAAGACCCGCCAACCCACCCGCAAAAAAACACCCGACACAACACCACCAAACAGCGAAAAAGCTAAATCTCATACTTACAATGTCTCTCGGCCTTCGGTCCAAACGCGGCGCTGTGCAGCTAGGTCGTCATCATCATCATCAATCATCATAACTCCTGTTTTCCACCACGGATTTCCTGAAAAGCAAATGCAATCAAGATTAGACTGTCGCAGCAGTGCTTCGACAGAGACCCCGGCCGCAACCCACCCACGAACAGCAGGAAGCCCCCCAAAACGCTACATTGAGCAAGATGTCTGAAGAAATGGCAAAAAAAAGGCTGTTCCTTATGGATTTTGTCCAAAACACTTGTATCCGGTATTAGACCTTCCCAGGAAAGCCCCAGGCAAGACCCGCCGGCGCCAACCCACCCGCAAAAAAACACGCGACACAACACCACCAAACAGCGAAAAAGCTAAATCTCATACTTACAATGTCTCTCGGCCTTCGGTCCAAACGCGGCGCTGTGCAGCTAGGTCGTCATCATCATCAATCATCATAACTCCTGTTTTCCACCACGGATTTCCTGAAAAGCAAATGCAATCAAGATTAGACTGTCGCAGCAGTGCTTCGACAGAGACCCCGGCCGCAACCCACCCACGAACAGCAGGAAGCCCCCCAAAATGCTACATTGAGCAAGATGTCTGAAGAAATGGCAAAAAAAAGGCTGTTCCTTATGGATTTTGTCCAAAACACTTGTATCCGGTATTAGACCTTCCCAGGAATGCCCCAGGCAAGACCCGCCGGCGCCAACCCACCCGCAAAAAAACACCCGACAACACCCCCAAACAGCTAAAAAGCTAAATCTCATACTTACAATATCTCTCGGCCTTCGGTCCAAAGTAACGCGCTGTGCAGCTAGGTCATCATCAATCATCATAACTCCTGTTTTCCACCACGGATTTCCTGAAAAGCAAATGCAATCAAGATTAGACTGTCGCAGCAGTGCTTCGACAGACACCAAAAATTACACACAAACCCCCGGAACCCCGCCAAAGAGCACCTCAAAGGCAAGCAAGTCAGCAAAAACGGCAAGAAATTTTCACCTCATATTTGGTCCAAAACACTTTTGTCCATTATTAGAGCTTCACAGCAATGGGCCCAAAACCGTCAACTCACCCGCAAAGAAGTACAACACCCCCACAAGTGCTGAGTCTTTCTTCATTGTGCGTAATCCAGCACTCTGCTTGGAGGGAAATCGCAGTCTGGAGGAGGAGGATAGAGGAGCATGTTCTTCAGAACTTGTGAACCTGAGGAATGTAGACTGCGGCACCTTCAAATCAATAAGCAAACAAGTGAAGACAGTTCTGATGATGGTCTTCTTTTTGGGATTAGGTGATTAAAGTTTGAATTAAATTAACTGTGCAAAACAAAGAAAGAGAGACACAAAGCACACAGGAATAAAAGTGAATAAGGACGAAAAAGAAAGTTCTTGATTGATTGTCTCATTTTCAGGGCTCGGTGTCAGGGAATAAGAACAAGATTTCGTCATCATACTCTGCGAATTCAGGCTGGATGAGGTCAGTGGCACCGAACAGAGAAAAAATCCCCTCATCTACGTTGCTGTCCTCATCGTCTTCATGTGGCGTGCTTTCTCGCACTTTGTAATCTGGTGGTATGAGGTGCTGATTCATCTTGATCATTGTCAGCCGCTCCACATTTTTGGGCGATAGGCGGCTCCGTTTGGCAGTTACAATGCCACCAGCAGCACTGAAAACACGTTCAGAAGACACACTTGCGAGTGGGCAAGACAAATAGTTTATAGCCAGGTTGTAGAGCTGTGGCCACAATTGTTTTTTGCCATGCCAATACTGCAATGGCTCCTCATTAAGAAAGACCACTGTTGAGTCATTCAGATAGTCCTGCACCATCGACTCAAGGTCATCAACTGTTCCTCCACTTTGCTTACTTTTTGCTGTGCCTGTGACATTTTTTAGAGAACCATACCCCATCAAACTTAGCCAATCCTCCTCCCCAGCCACTGTTAGTGTTGTCATTGTGTGTGGTGCAGATGATCCAGTTGCCGGTGTCTTTAACGGCTGAGAGGTCACTTGTGCCCCAGCCACAGGTGCAGAAGTGGATTCTTGTGACTGCGGATGGCCTGCTGATGCTGATGCTGATGTACTGGCTTCTCCTTCAATAACCTGCCGTTCTTTTTCAAACCTCTTGGCTGACCAGGCTAACCAATGTTTGTACTTTTGAACATCTGCATCAGCGAAAGGAAAGAATGCGTTGTCTGCCAGCGCCTTTTTGTAGCGTGGATCCAGAATAGTAGCACAAATGTAATGCTGATCTGAGTTGATGTTTTTAAGACGTTCATCACCACGTAGGCGATGTAATAATTTCTCAGACAAAATGAAATGGTTTTTTTTTTTTTCATCTTTTTCAAACTCAGAAGAAACCGCCATCAGTTGGTGCTCCAGTATGCACAACAATGGGATAGCTTTTCCCAAATTACAGTCCTCCTGGCTGACTGCACGCGTGAAGAACTCAAAAGGACGAAGCATGTCTGTCAGGCTTTTAACTATGGCCCATTGCGCCTTACTCATCCGCAGGTCCTCCTTCTGAGATGTAGCCTCTGTCAAGAAATAGTGATCGAGTACCGTATACTGCTCATGCAGACGCTCAAGCATGTAGAAGGTTGAGTTCCAACGTGTTGCCACCTCCTGGATGAGTGCTTTCACTGGCATTCCACGTTGAAGTAGCAGTCTCCGCAGATGCTTCCGGGCCTTAAAAGAATGGCTGAAATGGTTGCACATTTTGCGGCAGGTGGCCATTACCTCGAACGCTGGACTCTCTTTATCACTCAAGAATTTTTGAACTACCAGGTTGATACAGTGCGCCAAACACGGCACTCTAACATGGTGACCCTGTGACATGGCCTTAACTACATTGGCGCCATTATCCGTGGAAACATAACCAATCTTGCGTTTTAGGGGGGATAGCATTGACAACACCTTTTTGTCAAACTCTTCCAAAAGGTTTTCTGCTGTGTGACTTTTCTCCAAGGCAAACATGGCTAGTGTTGCATGTTTCCGAGCAGCTTTGAAAACTTGGTCCGGGTCAACACCTGCGTTTAGCTTTGCTATAACACCTGAAAAAGAGACCCAGTGTGCAGTGATGCACATGTAATCATCGCCTGGGCCACTGGTCCACATGTCTGTTGTCAGATGTATTGTGTGAACAGCACTCTTCTGCAAAGCTGCCCCAATCGCCTGCAGCACATCTTCATGTAGTGCTGGAACCGCAACTCTGGCAAAATAGAACCGGCTCGGAACCTTCCATTTAGGGCAGAGCGTTGCAACTAATTCAAGAAAACCTACCGCTTCTACAAAAGAAAAAGGTAGAAGGTCCACAGCTAGCATTTTAGCCAGCTTAGTGTTATACAGACGCGTCAGTGGGTGGTTGCGTTCATATGGCACGTCTGAAGTAAGCATTGTTCTAATGTTGCCCTGGACCAAGCATTTACGGGCTGATAATGACTTCGTTGACCCAATTTTGCTCGCTGGTGAACTTTTGTGCGTTGGTGTCTCACTCGCTCCAACACTCTTAGTGTGCCTCACATTGGGTGTGCTGCTGACAGGGGTACTGGGTGTAAGGGAAGTGTTTGACACGTCTTCTTCCTGCTCGTCATCATCAGATGAAACATCAACGTTTCCTTGAATTTGGCCTTTCTTGATCGCATCTAGGTGCGCAAACCATTTGACAGTGTGCTGTCTCCTAAGATGACCTCTCTGGCCTCCGGTACCATAGTTGGTACCTGGCTTACCACGACTAACTGCTTGCTTACAAATGGTACAAATGGCAAACTTTGGATTTTTTGGACAAACAGTAAAGAAGTCCCAAACGGGGGACTTGAAGTGTCTGTGGGACATGGAGGAGGCGGCGATACTGGTGGTGGTGGTCATGAAGCTAATGCCAGATGAAGTGGAGGATCTGGATTGCCCAACTTTTGTACGTTTTGCACTTTCACCGCCACTAATTAAGGTCGAGGTTGACGGAGGTCTCTTCTTGCCAGAAAGAAATATGGAAGCGGGACGAGTTGGTGTACTACTTAACTCCAATGATTGTGGTGTTTCCACTGCCTCCTCATCGACAACATCATCATCATCATCACGCTCAGCAGCTCTTCGGGCTAGGGTCAAAATGTCTGTTTGCTGCATGCCCGCTGGGGCTGCAGTGACCTTTATGATGACTGGGTCGTCGTTGGCAGAGTCTTCATCAGCAGCAGTATCCGCCACTTCTTGTTGAGCCTCATCACACTCCATAAGTCTGAGACTTTGGACGAGCTTCCTTTTACGCTTAAGTACCTTTGTTGGATCATGGTGTGCCTCACTCTCAGACGGCTGTGGTGCTGGTTCCCAAGTTTGATCCGTATCATCAGAAGGAGGTGTGCTTGAAGAGGATGTAGACACCACCCTTGATCTCTTCCTTGCTAGGGTTGTGGAAGACAATGAAGGATCATCAGGAGGAGTGGCTTCCTCAAATGATACCTCGCCTTGATTGTCGATTTCCTGATGTGCCCCTACTTCGGGAGGAACAACTATTGTGGGCACTTGTTGTGACCCTCCATGCACCTCTGCATGCGCATCTCCTTGCGCTGCCTCTCCTTCCACATGTACTTGGGCTTGTACTTGCACATGTGATTGTTGTTGCCGCTGTGGTTGTTCAACACTCGTCAGATGAGCTACAACAACCTGTGTTGATTGAGGGACATTGCTGCTGCTTTCTTGCGATGAGCCAACATCACTGGTCGATGGTGATTGAAGAAGTATACTGGCTGCCTCTGCAGCACTCAAGGGCTTGGACTTAAGTTGGCGTGGTGGTGGTGGTGGCACTGAGCCCAATGGAGCGGGGGTGCTGCTGCCAGCTTGGTCCCCAGCAGATCCCGCTGCAGCTGCTGCAGGCATACTTTTTTTTTTACTCACAAAAAAAGGGGCGGGCGGCACACCAGTGTCCTTGGTAACTTGCTTCTTCTGCTCCTTACTGGCACCTTTCTTGCTAGAGGAGCTACGGGTTACTTTTTTTGGGGCCATCTTCTTCAGAGCAGGTCAGCAGGCAGCAGTTGCACGAGTTGCAGAGGGTTCTGTGTCCAGACGTGACGTCGCGTGACGTTATGCTGCACACACCGCTGCAGGACTTCTTCCTGGCACTGGTGGTTCTATTGAGTCTTCTTGTGCACCTAAAAGCAATGGAAGACAGAGGAACATCAGTTCAGTTATACACCCCAAAAAATCGACAAAACACAGAAAAATGAGCACAATCCCATGCCATCCATGATGTTTACATTGAAGACACCCCACAGAAAGACTAGGGACATGCAAGTATGCAACACTCACTACCCCTGGGCATAAGGGATGAAAAGTAGGCAAAATAAGTGCAGGCCTCAGACACTGCCTCTCCTCAAAATGGCCCCCTTACACCCCAAGCACATGTTGCTGCCTGTACCAGCCAGCACTCAAGATGGCCACCACCACCACCCACATGGCCAGTCCACATCAACAGTACACCCCCAAAAAACAGAAAAACAGCCAGAAATCACCACAATCCAATGCCATCCATGATGTTTACATCAAAGAGAGTGAGACAACACCACAGGCACACTCAGTCCATGCACCACCACCACCCCTGGGCAAGCAAAAGGCCACACCAGCAGCCCCCCAAAAACGACAAAAAACAATAAAATAAGCACAATCCCAGCCCATCCATGGCCTCAATTATGTTTAAATTCAAGAAGACACCCCACAGAAAGACTAGGCCCATGCAACACTCACCACCCCTGGGCAAAGGGCCACACCAGCAGGCCCAAAAAAACGACAAAAAACAATAAAATCTGCACAATCCCAGCCCATCCATGGCCTCAATGGTGTTTAAATTCAAGAAGACACCCCACAGAAAGACTAGGCCCATGCAACACTCACCACCCCTGGGCAAAGGGCCACACCAGCAGGCCCAAAAAAACGACAAAAACCAATAAAATCTGCACATTCCCAGTCCATCCATGACCTCAATGGTGTTTAAATTCAAGAAGACACCCCTCAGAAACACTAGGCCCATGCAACACTCACTACCCCTGGGCATAAGGGATGAAAAGTAGGCAAAATAAGTGCAGGCCTCAGACACTGCCTCTCCTCAAAATGGCCCCCTTACACCCCAAGCACATGTTGCCTGTACCAGCCAGCACTCAAGATGGCCACCACCACCACCCACATGGCCAGTCCACATCAACAGTACACCCCCAAAAAACAGAAAAACAGCCAGAAATCACCACAATCCAATGCCATCCATGATGTTTACATCAAAAAGAGTGAGACAACACCACAGGCACACTCAGTCCATGCACCACCACCACCCCTGGGCAAGCAAAAGGCCACACCAGCAGCCCCCCAAAAACGACAAAAAACAATAAAATAAGCACAATCCCAGCCCATCCATGGCCTCAATTATGTTTAAATTCAAGAAGACACCCCACAGAAAGACTAGGCCCATGCAACACTCACCACCCCTGGGCAAAGGGCCACACCAGCAGGCCCAAAAAAACGACAAAAAACAATAAAATCTGCACAATCCCAGCCCATCCATGGCCTCAATGGTGTTTAAATTCAAGAAGACACCCCACAGAAAGACTAGGCCCATGCAACACTCACCACCCCTGGGCAAAGGGCCACACCAGCAGGCCCAAAAAAACTACAAAAAACAATAAAATCTGCACAATCCCAGCCCATCCATGGCCTCAATGGTGTTTAAATTCAAGAAGACACCCCTCAGAAACACTAGGCCCATGCAACACTCACTACCCCTGGGCATAAGGGATGAAAAGTAGGCAAAATAAGTGCAGGCCTCAGACACTGCCTCTCCTCAAAATGGCCCCCTTACACCCCAAGCACATGTTGCCTGTACCAGCCAGCACTCAAGATGGCCACCACCACCACCCACATGGCCAGTCCACATCAACAGTACACCCCCAAAAAACAGAAAAACAGCCAGAAATCACCACAATCCAATGCCATCCATGATGTTTACATCAAAGAGAGTGAGACAACACCACAGGCACACTCAGTCCATGCACCACCACCACCCCTGGGCAAGCAAAAGGCCACACCAGCAGCCCCCCAAAAACGACAAAAAACAATAAAATAAGCACAATCCCAGCCCATCCATGGCCTCAATTATGTTTAAATTCAAGAAGACACCCCACAGAAACACTAGGCCCATGCAACACTCACTACCCCTGGGCATAAGGGATGAAAAGTAGGCAAAATAAGTGCAGGCCTCAGACACTGCCTCTCCTCAAAATGGCCCCCTTACACCCCAAGCACATGTTGCCTGTACCAGCCAGCACTCAAGATGGCCACCACCACCACCCACATGGCCAGACCACATCAACAGTACACCCCCAAAAAACAGAAAAACAGCCAGAAATCACCACAATCCAATGCCATCCATGATGTTTACATCAAAGAGAGTGAGACAACACCACAGGCACACTCAGTCCATGCACCACCACCACCCCTGGGCAAGCAAAAGGCCACACCAGCAGCCCCCCAAAAACGACAAAAAACAATAAAATAAGCACAATCCCAGCCCATCCATGGCCTCAATTATGTTTAAATTCAAGAAGACACCCCACAGAAAGACTAGGCCCATGCAACACTCACCACCCCTGGGCAAAGGGCCACACCAGCAGGCCCAAAAAAACGACAAAAAACAATAAAATCTGCACAATCCCAGCCCATCCATGGCCTCAATGGTGTTTAAATTCAACAAAACAGTTGTATCATGCACCCATAACCAACCCTGGTCCTACTGGATACTGTGGCTACCCACAATATAATTTATTTAATTTTCTGAAAAAGTTCCAAAATTGTACTTGCAGCAACTGTAATGCCCCAAACAAACTTACTTGTGAAAGTTGATTTCTAATCCAAAAGTGATCCAAAGACAGTCAAAAAGGCCTCAAATCCAAATATCCAGCAGCACCCACAAAAAGTAATCCTTCCAGCTCCAGATCCAAATGAAAGTGACCAGGAGATGGACAAAGCACTGGGAGGAGCCTGCTGGACAGGAACAGGAAGTTGGAGACTGTGGGGCACTTCCTTCCTCCCCCCCCCCCCAAAATGGACTCCTTGCAAAAAAAAAGGCCATGCAAATGTCAACCTGAGGAGTGATTCTGATAAAAATCATAATTTTCTGAAGGTTTATCCTGTTTGCTGGTGATTTTCTTGTGCGAAATTGCAAAATCTCTATTTCGCAAGTGCGAGATTGTTCCTTTCCGCCGCAACTACATGTTCGCAATTGCGAACTCTCGCGAGGTGTGCTGTGCAAGGTGGCAAGCCGCGAGTACGTATTCGCGGGCGACAAACTCCCGCGGGAACACGCAGCAAGATCTAAAATGGCGCGTCACTCGCAAAGAAAAACAACTCGGCAAACGCTAAAATGACGGAAAGTGAACGCCGTGCACCACGCCGCGCGCCGCAACCAAGCAAAAAATCCGCCGCGAGCGGATTCACGGATTTTCGACAAATTCGCGAGCGTTCGCGGATTGCGGATTTGCCGAAAATCCGAAAAATCCGCGAGCGGAGCGGATTTTACGCCCATGCTTACTGGAAGCTTGTTTCCGGTCCAGGGAAGACATGGCTTGGCAGTTCGGGCTGGACTGTTCCCATGAGGCTCAGGGTCAGACTGATTTGCATATAGCCATGTCTGAACTGGGGTGGCAGAGTGGGCTAAAGAACGGTGATGGATTAAACCCAGATCTCTTGACTGGGTGTGAGTATTTGATTGATTCAGATGCTCCGTCCATCACCACCCCCTTTTGTACCGCTTTTGGCCGCCATAAGAGTGGCAGGGGATGCTCAGATGTGAGACCCTTGCTCACTTTGCCACTGGATTCAAGCAAGCCGGACTGAAGACGGCTGGAATGCCAGAAACCGGTCCTCCGAAGCTTGTTTCCGGTCCAGGGAAGACATGGCTTGGCAGTTCGGGCTGGACTGTTCCCATGAGGCACAGGGTCAGACTGATTTGCATATAGCCATGTCTGCACTGGGGTGGCAGACCGGGCTAAAGAACGGTGATGGATTAAACCCAGATCTTTTGACTGGGTGTGAGTGTTTGATTGATTCAGATGCTCCGTCCATCACCACCCCCTTTTGTACCGCTTTTGGCCGCCATAAGTGTGGCGGGGTATGCTCAGACGTGAGTCCCTTGCTCACTTTGCCACTGGATTGAAGCAAGCCGGGCTGAAGACGGCTGGAATGCAAGAAACCAGTCCTCGGCA
Organism: Lissotriton helveticus; assembly: GCF_964261635.1. Lineage (NCBI taxonomy): Eukaryota > Metazoa > Chordata > Amphibia > Caudata > Salamandridae > Lissotriton > Lissotriton helveticus. Next base: position 729,916,871 of record NC_136061.1, read on the forward strand.
GCTTGTTTCCGGTCCAGGGAAGACATGGCTTGGCAGTTCGGGCTGGACTGTTCCCATGAGGCACAGGGTCAGACTGATTTGCATATAGCCATGTCTGAACTGGGGTGGCAGAGCGGGCTAAAGAACGGTGATGGATTAAACCCAGATCTTTTGACTGGATGTGAGTGTTTGATTGATTCAGATGCTCCGTCCATCACCACCCCCTTTTGTACCGCTTTTGGCCGCCATAAGTGTGGCAGGGTATGCTCAGACGTGAGTCCCTTGCTCACTTTGCCACTGGATTCAAGCAAGCCGGGCTGAAGACGGCTGGAATGCCAGAAACCGGTCCTCGGAAGCTTGTTTCCGGTCCAGGGAAGACATGGCTTGGCAGTTCGGGCTGGACTGTTCCCATGAGGCACAGGGTCAGACTGATTTGCATATAGCCATGTCTGAACTGGGGTGGCAGAGCGGGCTAAAGAACGGTGATGGATTAAACCCAGATCTTTTGACTGGATGTGAGTGTTTGATTGATTCAGATGCTCCGTCCATCACCACCCCCTTTTGTACCGCTTTTGGCCGCCATAAGTGTGGCAGGGTATGCTCAGACGTGAGTCCCTTGCTCGCTTTGCCACTGGATTCAAGCAAGCCGGGCTGAAGACGGCTGGAATGCCAGAAACCGGTCCTCGGAAGCTTGTTTCCGGTCCAGGGAAGACATGGCTTGGCAGTTCGGGCTGTTCTGTTCCCATGAGGCACAGGGTCAGACTGATTTGCATATAGCCATGTCTGAACTGGGGTGGCAGAGTGGGATAAAGAACGGTGATGGATTAAACCCAGATCTTTTGACTGGGTGTGAGTGTTTGATTGATTCAGATGCTCCGTCCATCACCACCCCCTTTTGTACCGCTTTTGGCCGCCATAAGTGTGGCAGGGTATGCTCAGACGTGTGTCCCTTGCTCACTTTGCCACTGGATTCAAGCAAGCCGGGCTGAAGACGGCTGGAATGCCAGAAACCGGTCCTCGGAAGCTTGTTTCCGGTCCAGGGAAGACATGGCTTGGCAGTTCGGGCTGGACTGTTCCCATGAGGCACAGGGTCAGGCTGATTTGCATATAGCCATGTCTGAACTGGGGTGGCAGAGTGGGCTAAAGAACGGTGATGGATTAAACCCAGATCTTTTGACTGGGTGTGAGTGTTTGATTGATTCAGATGCTCCGTCCATCACCACCCCCTTTTGTACCGCTCTTGGTGATAGTAGCAGGGGAGTGGTCTGGGGGGGAGGTTCTGGTGGTGGTGGCGCTGGGTGTTGTGGCCTTGTTGGGTATCGGAGCTGCATGATTAGTACCTCTATCACGTGTTGGTCTTTAGATGTGGGAGTGAGTTGGGTGTAATTCACACAGTAGATAGTTGAAGTCCTTACATCATTTAAAGGTTGATGTTAATTTGTTACTGGTAAGTGGGGCTATCACCTGTTTTTAGGTAGCATTGCAGATTTGGCCGGTCGCTGAAAATATGGGGAAGTAGTGTTTTTGGTTTTTTTTGCACGGGAACACCTAGTTTGTATATCATTATCGTTAGTTTGTGGCGATTTTGTTGGCGGAAGGTTTTGTTGGAAGATTGGTGAGATTTGCAGTTTTCACCAGGTTGAGAATGGGATGGTATTAAAAAAGAGAAAAAAAGATATGCTTAATGAAAATTATAATTATAAATTGGCATTTAAAAAACTTTGTAATTCTCTGGAAAAAAATTTGGTTTTACAGACGTTATAGTTAGGAATTAGCATTTAAAAAATCTTAGAAATTCACAGAAAAAACCATAGGTTTTAGGGACGTTATAGTTAGTTGGACATTTCGCTCATACAAAACTATAGAAATTCCACTGTTATAGTTAGTTCAGCTAACTACAATTCGCGCCCCCGCAATGCACTGCTGATGACGTCACATATTACATCATTCATGACATGGTCAGTGACCTCACTGATGATATCACTGATGACATCTCAAATTACATCACTGATGACATCATCCAGTGACTATGTGTTTCTAGAGATGTCACTGATGAATACTGTGTTAGATTTATCTAACTTTAGTTGCATTAAAGTGCTGATAATTAAATGCAGCGTAGCCGTAGAGCCTGCACTTACAGTGTACACACAAAATCAATGAAAAAATCTCATTGTATTTATATTGATTAGGAATAGTGCGTCAGGTGCTGGATCTTGACGGGATACACTGCCCAGTTCGTATATTGTTTAGCACATGAAAAAATCACATCACAACTTTCACAACAACTGCAATGTGAAAGAAATTCCGGCGATAGCCCACGTTACCACCAGCAGGTTTACACCTGCTTTCAGCTGGTGTTAAGCAGGACGACTACCTGCAGCATGAAAGGAAACACAGCCAAGAGCCACACCAGAACACCCACAGGTGCCATAGAGTCAATGAGCATGATACAGGTATACCCATGAGGACCACAAGACTCATTGAAACAACCCCAGGACCGCCAATGCCCTTCAAACCCGCATCTGAGCAAGTGTGTCTGTGTGGTCATTGTGTTAGCATGATAGGCACAGGCCCTGCAACATTACAGTGTGCTGTCTTCAGCAGATGTTACCATGTCACCTCAGCGTTGGCAGTGACCCTGGACATGTAGCTACGCATGCATTCTCCTGCATGCATAACAGACGTGTGATGGTCCAGCGAACAGAGGTCGGCATAGGGGTGTGCCTATCCGGCAAGGGAAACGGGGTGTCTCGGACATGTCCGTGTGCAGGAAGTGTGGTAAGTGTGTCTCTGTGTTCTGGTGTGGGCTGCCACAAGGGCCACAGCAGACGATGTTGTAAAGTGGAATGCACCACCACCAAACAGCACTCTCACGGTGTAGTTGGAATGCCCTAGGACATGCACGAATAGGCATTACAATGTTGTGCCGTACTAGTGCCCGGGATACAACAGCGCATCATACAAAAGTGTGGGGGCTCGTGGGAGGGAGGAGCAGCTGTTTGGCAACGGAACACACAGTGAACCCGCCCATATGCCACATGCTGGGCATCTCATCCATGATGACCACGGTCGCAGACATCCCACAACACCCACGACCGGCCTTTGTACACATCCTGTATGAATGCAGCGTGGTTTCCACTTCTATGCTTGTTCAGTGGTGTGATGTTGGCGGGTTGTGTGACTTATGCTCCTTGTTGTTGTGTTTCATTTTGGCCATTGTTTGTCTATACTTGTGCTGTACTTGATTGTGCATGTGTACCATTGTGCCTATCACCCCTGTCCCCCCATTCCCAATCTTCTTCCTCTTCCTGGTGCTGTTGTTTCTATAATTTTGTTCCTCCACACATAAATACATGTAAAGTACAAATTAGAATACTTTTATGTTTCAAATCTTCTCACTATTAATTTATTTTTAATTTTCCATATAAACAGTTTTTTTCATATTCAACAACACATAGAAGTCAGCAGTGCAAAGTATTCTATCAACACACTTTCTAGAACATTCTACAACATGTGCAGGTTAAAAGTAAAACATTTAACGGCAGATGCAGGTCAAACGTTCACGATTGTTTTAAGTTTGAACAGTGCCTTCCAAATGCAAGTAGCAGGTGTGGTTGAGTTGAGCAAATGTTATCCTATAATATGTACTCCACGTTCAAACTGCTTTTTCTTAACCAATTACAAAGATGCTTTTCCACAAAACGAATGTGCACCCTACTTTACAATGCTTTTCATCTCCCATTCAGCTATCGTTTTGTATGGCAGAAAGAAGTTCCCCATCTTTAAACATATCTCTTGTTCTACGAATGAACTGAATGAGCTACATACGTCTTTCCATACCTTCCAGCCATACCTTCAAAATGCTAGGGTGGATCGTAGGACATAGCTATATTTTCTGGTGGAAGAGACGTATTTACTTAGACCTAGGTTTACAAAATGTGGACATTAAATGGTTTGCAGAGAGTGGCACCAATTGTTGCCTTTGGTTAAAACCTGTTCGCATATCCAACACCCTGACCTCATGATTGTGCACTGTGGTGGAAACGACCTAGGCACATTGACTGGGGTAGGTTTGGAAATGCTTATGAAGGACACCTTTGGACAATTGTAATGTAAATGTAATGTAAAAAAGATTTATAGAGCGCAACTTACACCGGACGGTTTCTTGGCGCTGTTCACTAATTCATTAGGAGACAGAGGAGGGAGGAGAAAGAAGCTTATATGTAAACACTGCGGAAAAGGTGAGTTTTAAGGAGAGACCTAAAATGAGGGTAAGAGGAGGAAAGTCTAAGTTCCAGCGGAAGAGAGTTCCAAAGTGAGGGGGCCAAAAAAGAGAATCTGAGACCTCCGTGCTTTTTGCGCCTAAACCTAGGTGTCTGAAGGAGCGCATGATGGGAAGATCGGAGGTGTCTGGAAGGGGCATACGGGTGCAGAAGAGAAGAAATGAAGGAGGGACCGATACCGGCCAAGGATTTATGGGTCAGGCAGCCTAGTTTGAACTTACAGCGCTCCGATACAGGAAGCCAATGAAGGGCTTTGAGCAGAGGACGGACGTGATGATGTTTTGGTTGATGGTAAATCAGGCGGGCTGCCTGATTCTGTATCAGCTGTAGTCTTTTGATTTGATATTGTGGGATACCTGCGTACAGGGCGTTGGCATAGTCGATCCGAGAGATGACTAATGCCAGCAACACCAGGGTGAGAGCTTCAGTGGTCAAGAAGTGGGCTATTTTACGAATTTTCCTAAGCTGGTGGAAGCAGGAGGACACTGTAGCACTGACCTGATGTTTCATGGAAAGATCATGTGAAATGTAGACCCCCAGGCTTTTTACCTTGTCAGCAGGACAAGGAGAGGGGCCAAGGGAAAGGGTCCAGAAGGTAGAATTCCAGGGGTTGGATGGGCCTCCGACAAGAACAAGCTCCGTCTTGTCGGGATTAAGTTTGAGATGGTGAGCGCCCATCCAGTTACTAATATGGCAGAGGGTAGACTGAAAGTCCTGAGCCGCTTCAATCGAGGAGTCAAGATTGAAGATGAGCTGAATGTCGTCTGCATAATTAAATGCAGTGACATTCCTTCCCCGGAGGGAGCGGATCAGGGGGGTAAGGTACAGATTAAAAAGGAGTGGGGACAAGGACGACCCCTGCGGCACACCGCAGGTGAGTTTCATCCTGTCCGCCGAAAATTGGGAAAGTCGGACAGATTGGTGGCGGTTCGTCAGAAAGGAGCGGACCCAATTAAGGGCCGTCCCTCTGATACCAGCCTCTTTGACACGGTCGACCAGGATGGTGTGGTCGACCGTGTCAAAGGCCGCCGACAGATCCAAGAGAATCAAGGCTTGGCTGATGTTGGAATCAGCGCCTCTACGAAGTTCCTCCATTACGGAGAGAATGACCGCCTCTGTCGAATGGGCGGGTCTAAACCCGGCTTGCTGAGGGTCTAGGAAGTTGGAATCTTCAATAAAGGAACTGAGGATGCTGGTTACATATGTCTCAAGTACTTTGCTTAGGTAAGGAAGGAGGGAGATGGGACGGAAGTTGCCCATAACCGTGGGGTCGGCGTTGGGTTTCTTTAATATGGGTACTACCTCCGCGTTCTTAAACTGGCTGGGAACCTCACCGAGCAGAAGGGAGCTATTCAGGAGGGCCAGAGGAAGGGCGGGGCAAGCTGAAAAAGCAGCCCGGAGAATCGCAGGAGGGCAGCAGTCTGTGGGGGAGCCAGAGGAGACTTTGTTGAGCAGGGCGAGGAGAACATCTTCTGATATAGGGGGGAACTGAGTCAGGGAATGAGGGTTAAAAGAGGGAGCAGCCTCAACGAGGGGTGTAGCCGGGGGTCTAGAGGAAATACTATTTTTGATTTTGCTAATTTTTTCTATGAAAAAGCAGTTAAGGGAATCACAAAGTGTCTGAGATGGTAGGGGTTTGATGGTCACCGTATCCGGATGTGAGAGCTCCTCCACAATGGCGAAAATATCTTTAGATTTTTGCGCGGAATTAAGAATTTTTGTGGAGAAGTAGGCAGTTTTGGCGGTTGAAATTGCCAGTTTGTAGTCTCCCAGTAATTTTAGAAAGTGTGGTTTCTCTGAGGGATCATAGCTTCTACGCCAACGGCGCTCGGCTTGGCGGAGTCCTAATTTTAAGGATTTAAGGCTGTCAGAGAACCATCGATGTGCGTCATGAGGGCGCTTAGTTCTAATTGACTTGAGGGGGGCAACCTTGTCGCTGGCGGATTCTAGCCATTTGACAAGTGCGGCTTCTTGGGAGTCAATAGGGCCAGAGCTGGGCAGAGCAGGGCATTGATGTTACTTTTGTCTCAAACTGACTTTGTATATTTCAATATATGCCAAAGACAGAAGTGGAAATGGGCAAAACTGTTTTGTCCTCAGATTGAAAAATCTAGGAAGAAAGTCAACAAAGCTGTGTCTGCGTACCTCAGAGATCACAAAATGGGGTCCATCTACAACAGCAACATACGATTTGATATGATTGATATCTACAGAAGTGATGGAGTACACTTCACAGATCAGGGAAATTGAGTTTTCCTGAATAACTTGAAGCTGTGTATCCGCACTTATATGTAGCTCCAACAAATGAACACAAGGGCTCTTTTTAGAGCCACCCTATGACTTACAACTTAGGCCCGCTATTTTAGGGCCAGGTAACGGCAACTCCAGGACCCTCGCCAAAATGTATTCTCAACACAGCTGTGGCGCAGCCGGCAGACCATCTGACTTTGTAGCACAGAGCTCTCTCTTTGATCACCGGCTCTACTCACCCATAGGGGTGAGTAGTTTGCACTTTACAAATACCGTATTAATTTACCTTCGCACTCCCTGTACAACACTACCTAGGCACCATATACAAGTTGGATACATGTGGCACAGCACCCAGAGCACATGACTTCACAGCATAGCACACACAGTTTGGGCTCACAGTTTCATCCCCGAGTCCAGCAGCAGCTCAATTTAGCAGCATGACACTCTAAACAATACCTCACTTAATTTCTGTACCCCACACTTTCAGACCGGTAGGGGTCAGTAGTTCAGCAGCTTTATCCCCGAGTCCGGCAGCAGCTCAGCTTATGCCCCCAGTGCCATCAGACCCGTAGAAGTGAGTAGTTCGCATTTTACAAAAACCGAATTGATTTGATATGTGCAAATTTACCTCCGCACTCCCTGTATAATACCCCCTAAGCACCATACACAAGTTACAATGTTCTAAAAAAAGTTCCTCTGAGTCGGTATAACTACATGCTCACACTCCTTGGGCAGATGTGGCACAGCAGCCAGAGCACATGATTTCACAGCATATGACACACAGTTTGGGCTTACGCTTTCATCCCGACTCTGGCAGCAGCTCAGTTTAGCACCATGAAACTCTAGACAATACCTTACATATTTTCCGTACCCCAGGACTTTCAGACCAGTACGGGTCAGTAGTTCGTCCTAGTAGGTCTAAACACATGCTGACACTACTTCCACAGGTGTAGTGCAGCGGCCACGGCACATGACTTCACAGCATAAGACACACAATTTGGGCTCACGCTTTAATCCCAGAGTCCCGCACCAGCTCACCTTAGCAGCATCAGAATCTAGGCAATACCTCACTTAATTTCCGTAGCCCACCACTTTCACACCGATAGGGGTGAATACTTCACTTCGCCCCCCTCTATAGCACACCCTAAACACCCCTCAGAGGTTACAGTGCTCCTACCCTCCTCCTTCTTACTTGTTTTGCCCTTTTATTCCCCTTACTCACTTCAACAGAATCACAAAATGGCGGCCAACACTTCCTAGTAGCAACTGCTTGCACCGCTCGCAGCCAATAAGCAGCAAGCCCGTGCTCGTAACGCCTCAGCCAATCAGATGGCAGAATTCCCAAATATCGATTTCTCTATATTCCGATATTTCCCCATAATTACTGAACGAATTACACCAAATAAACAAAAGCATGCTCTCTAGACGAAGACCCTTCTCCCTGCCAAATTTGGGGTAATTCCGTTCACCCGTTCGACCTGTATCCTTGTCTAAAGTTTCCTATGGAAATTAACATGGAGAAAACACGTTTTGGGACCCCCCTTTTATCTCGGCCCCCCTTGACGAATCACCCCCAAACTTTCAACATAGGAGCTGATATGAACATAGAATTAGTATGGATTCATCAAACGACGCCAAAGTTATAAGCAAAACAAAAAATGTTCTTCCTATGGAAACTTGGTCCTAACTATAACTACCTATGTATGTGTGTGTGTGTGTGTGTGTGTATATATATATATATATATGTATATATATATATACATACATTACCTACTGGCGGTCGCCAGTAGGTATATATAGTTAGGATTTTTTCTCTATGGGTTTTTTGAAAATTCTATGTCTAATAACTTTGGCGTTTGTGGACGGAATTGGCTGAAATTTTCAGGAAAATGGCACATTTTGTTTCTGAGCAGCCCTTGAAAATTTGGGGGGGGTTCGTCCAGTGGGGGCCGAGAAAAAAGGGGGGTCCCAAAACGTGTTTTTAACATTGAGTTTTCCATAGGGCGGTTGGCCTCACTTTTAGCCCGAACGGCTGAATGGATTTGCACGAAACTTGGCAAAATTGTAGGGACTGGTAGCCCGATGTGCCTTTTGTAGGTCTCAATATATGTGCTCCAGTGGATTTTGAGAAATTAACGTTTAAAAAAAGATATATATCTGTAACAGCGGACCGGGCAGCGCACTGGTTCGCGGACTTTTCGCGCAACGGAGCTTTGTGAAGCGAAGCTGATTGGTTCTCCGGCGTCTGTCAACATTCCAAACAGTCCGTAGCGGCCGCCATCTTGTCTCTCGGTAGGATCGAGAGACAAGAGGAGGTCAAAACAAAGGGGGAAATAACTATAAGGGGGCATAGTAGATCCTCGCTGATCCCCTAGGTTTGATGTGGAGGTTTTAAAAGGGCCCCGCGGGGCAAAAAAAAAAAATAATAATAATAATTGAACGGCTGAATGGATTTGCACGAAACTTGGCAAAATATTAGGGACTGGTAGCCCGATGTGCCTTTGCTAGGTCTCAATATATGTGCTCCAGTGGATTTTGAGAAATTAACGTTCAAAAAAAGATATATATCTGTAACAGCGCTCCGCTTCGCGTAACGGAGGTTTGCGAAGCTGATTGGTCATTCTGTCACTGGGCTATAGTTGGGCTACATCTGGCTGATATTTGGGCTACATTTGTTTTTTTGTGTGTCTGGCGGCCATCTTTGGGCTACATTGGGCTACATTGGGCTTCATTGGGCTACATTCGGCTAATTAGCAAATAGCTCATCGCAAACTAGGAATGGTAAAGAATCGCTATTTATTCCTTAAAGTTCGCTATTTAGGAAATGCAAATAACTTTGATGATACATATGGCGGTTCATCTCTAACAAGATAAGAAGCATAGGGATACATTTATGATGACTGGCGCATCACCAGGGATGTGTTAGTCATTCTGTGCCGCTGTTCCGTCACCTATGGTGTGCTGCATTTACAATGCGGCGCATCATGGGGCAAAAACAGCACAGATGCGTGATGTATCTGTGCCGTAAAGGTGGCGCATTGCTGGAGTTGTATCGCAAGTGTGATGAAGCTCCAGCAAGGGTCGGGGGTGCCCCTGTCGCAGGGTTTCTGTTCTCACACAGAACTGTGGACAGAGGATTGGAACCTCGGCGAATGCATTGCTGGAGTTGTATCGCAAGTGTGATGAAGCTCCAGCAAGGGTCGGGGGTGCCCCTGTCGCAGGGTTTCTGTTCTCACACAGAACTGTGGACAGAGGATTGGAACCTCGGCGAATTAGGGTGTCCCAAAACTCACGTTAGTAATCAAAAACTATTTAGCAAGCTAGGTACAGTGTCACATTGGATATAACAAACTCTCAATGTTTAGACAATCCAGAATATGAACTTATAGTACCTCAGGATACGTGGAACTCATGAACAGTCGGTCGTTATAGATTTCTTAGAAACCAGAACATGGAGTTAAGAAGAACAGATGTGTATTTGAAATGTTTATTTACTAATGCCGTCTTCTCAGGCGTAGTACCTTAGATAATAAAAGTACACATATTATCAGTAGCAAAATTACCAGCATAGTTACTAGTACATAAAAAGTGAATGGTGATAGTATGTTAACATGCTGTAAATGAATAAGAGTTAGCAACACTTATAAGCAGCCGCGGGCCGTGGAGGGAGTTACGGTGAGGCAGGGAGGCGGGGAGGGGGAGAAGCAGGGTGGAGAATACAAGTACACATATTATCAGTAGCAAAATTACCAGCATAGTTACTAGTACATAAAAAGCGAATGGTGACAGTATGTTAACATGCTGTAAATGAATAAGAGTTAGCAACACTTATAAGCAGCCGCGGGCCGTGGAGGGAGTTACGGTGGGGCAGGGAGGCGGGGAGGGGGAGGGGCAAGGTAGAGAGGGCTCCACCCTGCTTCTCCCCCTCCCCGCCTCCCTGCCCCATCGTAACTCCCTCCACGGCCCGCGGCTGCTTATATCTCACCCTCCCTAATACACATATTATATTATTTGCTAAGAAGGTCTCTTTGTGTTGGTTTAGGGCGTGCCCATACTTTAGTGTCTTAGATTTGAAGGAATCACATCAGCATACACCAGCTCTCTCTTCATGTGAACCGCATCAACTGTTGTGTATGTGTGTTCGGCAAAGCAATATAAAACCCGCCTCATGCCCAGAATTGGCAGAAGTTGCACTTATGTTATGAGTATGAAGTCGTGGAGATCAGACCTCATAACAATTCTGTATCGTGTTGTTCTTGAAACTTTAGCACTCGCTGTACAGATATAGTTTAACAAGTAAAGCAGATAGTAGACCAATAACATATTATTCTCATGTAAACCACGATGAACTACTAGGTGGAAAGCTAAAGCAACAACTAAGTGTCGTGTGCAGAAGTTGCAAAAAAGGAAAAATGGCGTTTAAACCGGTAATGAGCCCATGCTAACTTAACACGGTGTAAAGATATCCAGGACCTAGATGACACCTCCTCATGATCCGGAAACGAACTGAATAAGATAATAGAAGTGCCATCTCATGAGAGCAGATTGCAAGTTTATATGTGGACGGTCCGCAAGGTAAAGCATTAAAAACTAGGAAAATTTAATGCTAAAGAAAAATAAAACAGCCAAGTACTTTATCGAGTCTTAAGCCAATAGGCAAGGTAAATAATAAAAACTTGACAAATAAGTCAATGAATTGTCAATGAAATGCTAGTACTCAGCATATCAAACATGAAAAAGGTCTATGACATAACTGTGTATGCAAAATAAGCTGCAACAGCCTCCAATAGGAAGTCACCGTCTTCATCCGAAAACAGTTCAGCCATCCAATTTAAAAGCGGAAAAGAACATACGTGCTCTCCCAGCACCGGATCCTCTATCACCATCAGAGGACAGCTCGGTGGGTTTTCAAGAAAGCTCTGTTCCAAGAAAGACTGTGCTGCCGCCAGTAAATTCCAGGGACCAAGTAGTCCATGCATCAATGCCACAGCCATAATCCTTTCGCCAGGACAAACCAACTCGTGAGTAATGATAGGAGTCATCAGCTGATTAAAGTCGACGTCAGGAGAAACCGGTCCGCAGAGACACAAATCAATGGCCCAATCGAAATCACAGGTCAGGCAGTGAAATACAGGCTGGACACAGGTGAAGTAGGAGAACCGAAAAGATAATCCATATGCCGTGCTTAATATCGCCAACGGCATTGTGCCATAATATTCTAGCATGCGATTGCGGAACAGTGTCAGCAGCTGCAGGGTCGGAGGTTGCATAGGAGGGACATCCATATTTAAAAATGTAAAAAAGCACAAGAGCGTCCGCTGGTAATGCAAGTAAAAATGCCAATCCACGAACCAGAGTGCAGAAAATACAATGAAAGGAAGCAGGGATGACTCCAAAGATTTTCTCAAATGAAGTCACGAGACCACTGGTAACAACTTTAAAAAAGTGCACCAGGGACTTTGTGGAGGATGCGTTACAGATAGTCGGAAACATGTTGCTGAAATTGAAAGGCAAATGTTAATTGAAAAAGGTTTTGCACCTCTGTATGGGTGTTCGCTATGTGAAGTACGAAAGTTTCACGGGCCGAACTCAAGGCCACCTCTCTCTGAGACAAAAGAGCTCTTATTCTTGCCATGCCGTTGAAACGTGTCTCAAGGTTGGTATTTGTGGCCAGATTGAAAACTCCCTATGTTCATGTGTGGGAGGAAATAGAACATTTCTGCAGCAAATAACCCGTTCACTTACTGTTACGATAAAAGGAATACTTTTAATTAACTCAGAACAATCTTCATTATTGAGCATCAAATAACTACCATTTTCCAACAACTTGAACGTGGGGATGATAGCAGGAACTGGCGTGCCTTGCAACACGCAAGCCATATTTGGTCGGTGTTTGTTGCATGAACCGTGTAAATGTATGTGCCTACACATTAGTGAATGATCTGGCGTCTCAGTGCATTCCTCTCCATTCAGATAAACTTCTTGATCATCTTTGAAACATCTGTATGTGTATGGAAGCGACCAGACCTCATGAAGAAAAGCACTACCTAAAGGTTCATAACGACCTATTGGTATATATTTCATACAATTTGAAAACTTATATAAAGCAAAAGGCAGCGTTATTAAACCGTGGATAAGGCATGTTGCCAAAAAACCCGCAATCCTCTGCTGATGATGTCACTGAGCATGTCATGAATGATGTAATATGTGACATCATCAGCAGTGGATTACGGGTAATGGTATCTCTAGTTTACTCCCTTATAGCTGTCTTTCTTTTAACATAAGTGTCTGTTTCCTTCCCTTATACTTACTGTTTTTGGGTCGCTTCCGGTTCGCGTACCCGCGAGCGAACTGGGAAGCGAACTAAGAGAAATAGAGGTTGGCACAGTTCCAAATATTGTACCAATTTTTTAATAACGGGGAGGTAGTTCTGAAAAGACTTTTTTTTTAATTTTTCTGAACATTTTTTTACTGTTTTTGAATTTTTCGGAACAGTTTTATATTTTTTTGGGTTTTTCTTGGAGGGGGCAATGAAAACGATTCATTGTAAAGGGCTCAACAGGAGCAACAAAACAAAAAAAAGAAGTATTTATTATTTTGGGCGTTTCGGACAAACTTGCATATGATAGTCAATAGCTCTGTTGATCAGAGTGATGCTTTTTTCTCCGTAGGAAATGAATCCATCGCAAAATGCGCAGATGTGTTTTACATCACCAAATCTCATTTGTATATTTGGCACCATCTCCCTGCCCTCTGGTCCCGTTACTTCCGGTACAACAGATCTTCTGGCCATAATAGGGAGATTATCTAGGTCGTTCCGAAACTGTGCAGCACTGTAGTTGTTAGGATGCCACCTAGTCATATGGCGATGCATTGTGTAGTTTCCGAAACTGTATTTTTTGTCGGTCCCTCTGGACAGTCTATCTTGACATATAAGGCAAGTTACGTATCTTGCATTTACTTTTTTCTGACCTTTGGGAATTTTAAAAAATTGCCAAATGAAGTTTTCTTTCCGGTGAGACGTCCTGGGCTGCTCAGGCAAAAACTGCCTCTCTTCGTGCTCGTCCTCCTGTTCCTCTTCTTCTTCTTCTTGTTGAATTACAACTTGAGCAGGTGGTCCACTCTTCCTTGGATGTGGTGGAGGTGGTGGGGAAGCACCAGCTGAAGCTACTAAAGAAGCCATTGCTCAGTGATCACAAAGGGTCTTTCTCTCACAATGATGAAAGTCAGAGTGAGGAAAGAAGGAGGGATTTTCATCATTTGGGAAAAACAAGAGTTCTCAACCAATCAAAAGTGTTCATTTTAGATTATATGACCTAGTCTTACATCATTAGGAAACCAAAAGTGAAATGAACCAATGAAAAGTGTTATTACCAAGTCACATGACTTGCTGTGTTTACGTTAAGCGCTTTGCAGGGCCTCCCGGTTTGCTTCCAGAAACCTGCGCTTTGCGACTCGCTTCGCGTACCAGTTCGCTAACGTAGCACGTCATATGACGTATCACGCGACAACGTGAAACGTCATGCGGACGGGAGGCGTCACGATGTTGTTTTCTAACGCGGCACTTGCGGTAAAGAAACGTTTACCGGCTCGCGGTCTATTTCGCGGCATCAAGGTCAGCTAACGGGAAGCTTCCCGATCCGCGAAGCGGGAACGAAGAAAAAAAAATATTTTAAAAAAAATTTATTCATAAACATATAAAATATATTTTTGGATTTAAAGAAGAATACATTTTACAGCTACAGATATTAGCTGTTAAAAAACCAATGAAATTCACAGAAAAAACCATAGGTTATAGACCATATATAGTTAGGAATTAGCATTTACAAAACCTTGAAAATTCACTGAAAAAACCATAGGTTATAGACCATATATAGTTAGGAATTAGCATTTAGAAAACCTTATTTTACTCACACAAAACCATTGAAATTCCATATATAGTTAGTTGCACTAACTATATATCGCGCACCCGCAATCCACTGCTGATGATGTCACATATTACATCATTCATGACATGGTCAGTGACATCACTGATGACATCACTGATGACATCTCAAATGACATCACTGATGACAACATCCAGTGACTGTATGTTTCTGTAAAGTTAAAATATGTCTTAGATATTGAAGAATGAGTGGATGTATAAGTGTCTGGATGAAGGATTTAGTAGGTGCGTGACTGACTGTATGAGTGAGTGATTAAATGTGTCTCACTGAATGCATGGGTTAGTGACTAAACTGTCTTAATTTGTGCATCATTATGTCTGTTGTGATGTAAACTGCTGCATGTGTTGATCATTAGCTATACGAGAGGCTATATGTGTTATTAATTGGTTGCCCAAGTATTTCTATGGGAGATTGAGTTTGTGTGGGGGTGGCTGGGAGGTGTGTGACTCTGTGCATAGATGTGTGAGCAGTTGATTCACTAGGTGTATGAGTTCAAGAGTGCATGTGGAAAAAGCTACATGGGCGGTTGACTGTGTGCATGAGTGTATTGATGAGTGAATGGATATCTCAATGCTACATGTCATAGTAAGTACATATGTAAAACACAGTACATGTGAGAGTTGGCATATATAAATAACTGTGCATGAGAGCCACTGAATGTGTGAGTGGCTGTATGGATCATTGTGAACTTGTATCAGGGATTGTATAAGAGAGTAAATATGTGTTAGTATATGTTTGAATAAGTAAGGTGTGTATAACTGTATAGTTGAGGAAATGGAGGTGAGATTGTTTCTTTGCATGACTGACTAGGTGTGTGAGTAACTCCATGGATGAGTGACAGTGTGTGAGTGTCTGTATACACTGAGTGTATCTAAGGTTATATTAGAGTCTGAAGAGGTTTATCGTATTAGCACAAGAATGATGTCAAATGAGATGTCATCAGTGATGTCATCAGTGATGTCATTTGAGATGTCATCAGTGATGTCATCAGTGATGTCACCGACCATGTCATGAATGATGTAATATGTGACATCATCAGCAGTGGATTGCGGGTGCGCGATATATAGTTAGTGCAACTAACTATATATGGAATTTCAATGGTTTTGTGTGAGTAAAATAAGGTTTTCTAAATGCTAATTCCTAACTATATATGGTCTATAACCTATGGTTTTTTCAGTGAATATATATATATATATATATATATATATATATATATATATATATATATATATATATACAGTCACCACCTGGGCTGGTGGGAGGAGCAGGTGGTCAGACCACTTCATCAGTATCAGATAAAAATTGTTAAGTAGCTCCGCTATATAGATGACATTTTTGTCATCTGGGATGGTAATGTGGAAGAAGCTAAAGACTTTGTCGAAACCTTAAATACTAATGTTCTTAATCTATCATTTACTAGCCACAGTGATAAAACTATGATTGACTTTTTGGATCTTAAAGTAAAAGTTGAAGGCAACAGATTAACCACTACATTATTTAGGAAGGAGACTGCTGGTAACAGCCTAATACATGCCCAAAGTTGCCATCCAAGTACTTTGATAAATTCTATCCCTTTAGGAGAATTACTTTGTGCTAAACGCACTTGCACCAAGTACGATGACTTTGAAAGAGAAACATTGATAATGTGTGAATGTTTTCGTCAAAGACGCTACAGCAAAAAATGCATTGAGACAGCTGTTAAGTCAGTGAGAGAAAGGGACAGAAATACTTTGATTATTGAAAAGGACGAGAATAAGGCTCAATCTGAAGCAGAGACATCCAGATTTATCACTTATTACCACCAATAAGCAAGGGGAGTCACAAAAGCAGTGGGTAAATTCTGGGATGTCCTCAAAACCGATAAAGATTTAGCTGGATGAATCCAAGAACACCCACAAATAACGTACCGCAGACCGAAATCCCTTAAGGATATGATTTGCAAGACCCTTATCCCAGTAGCAGCTAAGAAAAATCCTGTTCAGGGCTTTTATGTATGTGGGAAATGCAAAGCCTGTAAATACAGTAAAAAGTTTAGAGAAGTCAAACTTTCTAGCCATTGCAAACCTTTTAAAATCTTGAAACATTTTACATGCCAGACTGATCATGTTGTATGTGCACTTAAATGCCAGTGCAATAAATACTACATTGGCAGCACAATACACCCGGCTAAGAAGCGAGTACTTGAACACCTCAGGGCCAATAAAAATCTTGATAAACAATATCCTGTAGCCAGGCACTTTGCTATACACCATAAAAGCAACAATTGCCTAATTTCCTTCTGTGTTCTTGAAAATGTCCCAGTCAGGGAGAGGGGGGGTGACAGAGTACAGGAGCTCAGAAGATTGGAATCAAAACTTATCATTGAATACCGTACTATGCAACCTGAAGGTCACAACTGTGACGAGGGTTAGCGGTACACCTAGGATAGGTGGAGGAGCCGCTGTTAAGGTTATGTATGATTGCCTGACCTGTGTAACAGCGAAACACACTACTGCTTTTTAATTACTGCTTCCTTCTAGGTTTTAAATGTTTGTGAGATGTTTGTTTGGAATTCACGGATGTGAGATTCATGATATAATCACTTTATTTCACCAATATCTTTTATTTTTTTACTTCTACAGATTTGTGTGGAGTCAAACTAGGAGAGTTTTAAGACACATCACGGACGAGACTTGGATTATAGCACGAATGACACTTGGGATATGATGGGTTATGAGAATGAAATTTGCCCACTGGGGCGAGTGAACAAATGAGTTTTGACATTAAGACAGAATAGCTGTAATAATTGTGCATTACCAGTAAGGAGCTGTTATTTTTAGTACAGGGATCAGTATTTTTTAGTATACCATTGGGAGTTATTGTGGATATACTTTTTTCCCACTTGGGCTTTAAAAAGTGCTGTTAATTATGAGCGCTGAGTGAATTCAACGGATGGTCAATGTAAAATTTAAACATGATGTTGATATGTGCACCAATTCGAATTTAGGTACAGTGTTACTGTTTATGCCCTGCACATATGGAATTTACTTACAGTGTACACATTGCGCCATTTAAATGGTTAAATATGAGCAAGGATTAGACGCTCTGAGGCACCCAAGACTGCGTTTCTAATATATACAATTTTGAATGTAATTGTTTTCTTCGTATAAAGAACAAGTGTATCTGTCTTCGAGCTCCGGCATGTAAAGATTACTTGCAAGTCTGTTCACTATATTTACACGTTGGGTGAAACCATATGATGTTTATTTAAATGCTCTAAACATACAAACTCGCATTCGTGAACAAGAATGCTAGTCCTTCGAAACGCGTCGAGTGAAGCGTAATTGAATAAACACGCTTTGTTGAAATAGTGCCCTGGACATTGGTTTTGTGCTTTGAACTAAGAAACCGATCCGTTGGATATATATATATATATGTATATGAGTTCAAACAAAAGATCCTGCACCTCCAACATGTGGCGAACAAAGACCAGCGAATCCCAAAGTAAGGCAGGAAGATTTTTATTGCACCAAAGTTCAAAAGGCACGCAGCAGACTGGCGCGTTTCGGGCGGATGCCCTTGCTCACAGTCATTTATGTATATATATTTCTAGATTCTCCTTGCCCCCCACTCGTCGGCAGAAGTCACAGCACAGCAGCAGTAAGTTTTTCAAAACGTATTCTTTATTCACACACCATGTGCAGGATGTAGTTCATCAAAAAACGGACGGCCTACCTATATAAATATTCACTGAAAAAACCATATATTTCAGGCCGTACATAGTTAGGAATTAGCATTGAAAAAAACCCGCAATCCACTGCTGATGATGTCACATATTACATCATTCATGACATGGTCAGTGACATCACTGATGACATCTCAAATGACATCACTGATGACATCACTGATGACATCATCCAGTTAATGCTGTTTGCTTCGTTATTTAAATATGCATTATATATATAGCAATTTGCATTGAAGAATGAGTGGATATATAAAAATAAATATTTGTATGTAGGATTTAGTAGCAGTGTAATTGACTGTTTACTTTAACAATTTATAGTGTCACTAAGTATAGTGGATAGTGACTAAACTGTGTGAATATCTGTATCACTTTGTCAGTTGTTGTATAAACTAGTTCTCCAGTTGGTTACTAGCTATGTGAAAGTCTATATTAGTTATTGATTAGTTAACTGACTATTTGTATGGGACAGTGAATGTGTGTGTGGTTCGGTGGGGGGGGTGTGACTGCCCAAAGATGTGTAAATAGTTGATTCAGTAGATATATGAAGTTAAAACTACATGTTCTAACAGTTGTTTGGGTGAGTGAATATCTTTATGGGTGTAGTGATGAACAAATATATTTCTCAATGGTACATGTCCAACTAGAAAAATAAAAGGCAGTGTATGTTTCAGTTGTTGTATATAAATAAGTATACATAAGACTCAATGAATGTGTGAGTGAGTATATGGATAACTGTATACTTGTAAAAATGATTTTATAATATACTGCAATATTACTGGATTTAATCAATCCATTAAAATATACAAAGGCAGTGGCACAACGACTTTTTATGATTTGTTTAACGTTGAACAGTATAGTCTACAACTTCAAACAACAAATAGCAGTCAGAGTTGTTATTTACCTTTTTTGTGGGTTTTTTCAGCGTGCGCGCACCATGCAAGTACCCGCAATTTGTTTTTTTAAAACAAAAAAATTGTTTGGCCCTTCAGGGACCCTCTGAGAAGGCCTAGGGGGTCAGGGAGTGTCTTCACTGCCTCTTTTACCACGTTCTCCACTATTGTTTTTTACTCACTTTTGCCTTGGGGTGCTTGCACCGTGCGCGCACCTCACGTTTTTTTTATTATTAAAAAAAAACATTTTTGGGACCTTTAGGGCTCCTTCAGGGACCCATTGAGAAGGCCTAGGGGGTCAGGGAGTCTCTTCACTGCCTCCTTTACCACGTTCTCCACTGTATTAAGACAGACCCTATCCTCAGGACGATAAAGTCTCAAGAGGACCGGCTATCGATCCAGCCTGGTGGTGAGTCCCAAACCTGTATCACCCTCTACCCCAGGACAGATGTAAACAATATAGTATGTCCCTCCTTCCTATTTTCTCCCAATCTCCTAAAATATGAGAACCCCTCATTAAAATTAAACTCTAATAAGCAGCCACAAGCCCGCCCCTTCAGGTGTATCCTCGTTAACACAAGGTCATTAATAAAAAACTGTGACGAATTTAAAGACCTCATTGACCGATACAATATTGACCTAGCGTTTGTAACATAAACATGGTCAAATGCTTCAGCAGGACCTGACTTAGCCATAGCCGCTCCGCCTGGCTATACAATTCATGGACATGATCGCATTAATCACAGAGGTGGAGGAATTTCTCTTCCTCACAACTCTGAATGCAAAGTGCTTGCTTTCAAGATAAAGCTAGACAATAGTTGTTATTTACTTTTTTGTGATTTTTTTCAGCGTGCGCGCATCCGCAATTTGTTTTTTAAAACAAACTTTTTTGGGGGGCCTTCAGGGGTCCTTCAGGGACCCCCTGAGAAGGCCTAGGGGGTCAGGGAGTGTCTTCACTGCCTCTTTTACCACGTTCTCCACTATTGTTTTTTACTCACTTTTGCCTTGGGGTGCTGGCACCGTGCGCGCACATCGCGTTAAAAAAAAAACAACATTTTTTGGGCCTTTAGGGCTCCTTCACGGACCCTCTGAGAAGGCCTAGGGGGTCAGGGAGTCTCTTCACTGCCTCCTTTACCACGTTCTGCACTATTGTTTTTTACTTACTTTTGCCTTGGGGTGCTTACACCGTGCGCGCACCTCGCGATTTTTTTTCAAAATAAAAAAACTTTTGGGGGCCTTTAGGGGTCCTTCAGGGACCCCCTGAGAAGGCCTAGGGGGTCAGGGAGTGTCTTCACTGCCTCCTTTACCACGTTCTCCACTATTGTTTTTAATACACTTTTGCTTTCGGGTGCATGCACCATGCGCGCACCTCGCGATTTTTTAATAAAAAAGAAAAAAAAATTGCCCATCGGAGTCTTTCAGGGACCCCCTGAGAAAGCCTAGGGGGTCAGGGAGTCTCTGCCCTGCCTTCTTTTTGTGTTTTGAAACTTTTTGGGAAATCTGGCAAAACGCCATTTTGAAGCAGCATGCGTGCACCGTGCGTGCATTTGTGCACGCACGTTGCGCGCACGTAAAGTCATGTGACTTGAAAACACCAATTTTGATTGGTTCATGGCAGTTACTGTACTAGAATCTTCAAACACCCCACCCACTTCCCTCACTATCTCTTTCACTTTGTTAGGAGAAGGACCTCTTCAGATATCCTGTTGATTTCAACTCTTAACATGGCAGAAGAGTCTTCATCGGACAGTGATGTGCAAACCTTACTTGTGGAGCCACCAAAAGACAAAAAGAAAATTTCTTTTATTTGGTAATTTTTCACCATTCCAGAGGGGTAAAAAAAGGTGAATGCCCCAAAGTCACCTGTGTGTTCTGTGGGGCTGTTTTGTCGAGAGGCGATCTGAAAAAAAAAACCAGCTTCAGCATCTACCCAATTATTAGGCACATCAAGAACGTGCATCCCATCAACTATGCTCGTGCTGCAACCAGAGTCAAAGCTATGGAGCTTCCACCTGCTGTGCCGAGCACATCTTCGGGAGTTCAATCTCCTACTTGTAGGCAACTGGACATACATCCTAATTTAAAAAAAGTCCACATTTCATGCAATGGTTTCAATGAGATCATTTGTTACGGAGAACAAAGTGTCAACCTAATTGACATTAGGATTGCAGAGCATAAATGCAGCTAAACTTTTTTACTTTCATTTTTGTTGCAGTTATACCATTTTTTGTTACCTGTTTACTGTTTTTGTTTAAAAAAATCCCCAAAAAATATAAAATTGTTTAAAAACTAAAAAAAGAAACAAAACAAAAAAGACAAAAAAACTGTTCTTTTCAGAACTAACCTCACTTCTCAAAGAAGAGCTATATCTTTTATATACTGTGTCACATTTTTTTTAATGAAAGTTAGCGTATAAATGAATGACTGAAATGACTGAGTGAAAAGGAGGAAAGGACTAATGGAATGAGTGAGGGAAGGGTAGTATGGTGAGTGAGAAAAGGGGAGTGAAAGAGTGACTAATACAAGGAGACTAAGGGTAGGGGAGTGAGGTAAGTGGAAAGAAAGAGTAAGGGAAGGGCAGTAAGAAAAACAAAAGTGAGAGATGAGGAGTGAGAAAAGGGGAGCATGGAATAGAGACAGAAAAGTTAAGTAAGGTATGGAAAGGGAGAAGTAGAGCAGAGTGAAGGGAGTAAAAGTAAGAGAAGTGGAGTGACGGAGAGAAAAGGGGTATGAGAGTGAGAGAAGGGGGTAATGGAAAGTGAGAGATGGGGAGTGAGGGAGAGAGAAGTGGAGTGAGGGGATGGAGGAACTTAGAAAAGGGGAGTGAGAGAAGGGGAGTAAATAATGGAGTGACAGAAGGAGGGCAAGGGGGTGTGAGGAAAAGGTAACGGGAAAGTGAAAGGGTGGAAAATACAGACAGGAGGAAGGGGAGTGGAGAAGGGTAGTGACGGTGAGTGAAGGACAGTGACACTTAGGGAAGGTGTATGAGGGTGAGTGAAGGGGAATGAGAGAGAATGAAGGAGATTAAGAGAGAGGAAAGGGGACTGGGGGATAAAGTAGGAGTGAAGGAAAAAGAAAGAGAGAGACAGGAAGAGTGAAGGAGAGAAAGAGAGAGAGAGAGTGAGAGAGAAAGAGAGGGAAAGTAAGTGACTGGGAGGGAGTAAGGCGGTTAGACTGAGTGAGATAGAGGGAGAGAGGGAGAGACAAATAGAGTGAAGGAGAGTGGGAGAGTAAAGAAACTTTATCATCTGACTCAGATGTGCAGTTTATTGAAGAGCAGCCATGTAGTAAGAAGACCAAGAGTGAGTGAGACAGAGGGAGATAGGGAGAGAAAAATGGTTGAAAAAAAGTGAGTGAGGGAGTAAACGAAGGGGAGTAAGTAAGATGGAGTGATGGTGTGATGAAAGAGGAGTAAAGGAAGGAAAGTGAGAGAACGGGAATGACAGAAGCAGAGTGAGGGGGAGTAAGGAAAAAGGAGTGGTAAAGTAAAGTGGTGAAAAACACAGATAGGATGAAGTGCAGAGGGAGAAAGTGAATGATGGTGAGTAAACAACAGTGATAGTTAGGGAAGTAGTAAGTGGAAAGATGAGTGAGGGAGAAGGAACAACATTAAGAGACAGGGAAAGTGACTGAGGAATAGAATAGGAGTGATAGAAAGAGAGAAGATAGGAGTTTAAGGGTAAAGGAGAGAGAAGGACAGAGTGAGAGACAGGGAGAGGGAGAGCAAAGAACTGAGAAGGAGTGAGCCAGTGAGACTGAGTGACACAGAGAGAAACATGGAAAGAAAAATGGAGTAAGGGTAAGGGAGTGAGTTAAGGGGAGTGAAAAAGTAAGGGAAGGGCAGTAAGGAAAGGAGAGTGAGGGAGGCGGAGTGAGTGAACTGGAGTGGGGGCAGAGACAGGGAAGGGAGTAAAGGACGGAGAGGGGGAAATAGAGTAGGGTAAGGTGAGTGAAGGTAAGAGAAGTGGAGTGATGGTGAGGGAAGGGGTATGAGGAGGTAAGTGAAAGTGAGAAGTGGAGAGTGAGGGAGAGAGAAATTGAGTGAGGGAATGGAGGGACTTAGGAAAGCGTAGTGAGGGAAGGGGACTGAGGATTGAAATGAGTGAAGAAGAGTGAGGGAGAGTGAGGGAAAGAGAGTGGAAAAGACAAGAGGGGTGAGATAGAGACAGGAGGAAATGTAGTGGGGGAAGGGGAGTGACGGTGAGTAAAGGGCAATGACAGTTTGAGAAAGGGTATGAGGGTGAGGGAAGGAGAATGAGGGAGAAAGAGAAGGAGAGCAAGTGAGTAAGAGGGAGTGAGGCGGTTAGACTGAATGACACAGAAGAAGAGAGGGAGAGAAAAATGGATTGAAGGGGAGTGGGGGACTAAACGAATGGGAGTTAGCAAAAGTGAATGAGGAAAGTGAAGTAAGGGAAAAGGATTGACGGATGGAGTGAGGGAAAGAGAGTAAGGGGGAGTAAGAGAATAGAAGCAGGTGAAAGAGAATAGGAGTGATGAACAGAGATGAGAATATGAAGTAGGAGAAGATGAGTGAGAGTTAGTGGAGGGCAGTGACCGGGACAGAAAAAGAATCATATTAAGAGAGACAAAACAGTAGTGAGTGAGAGAGAAGGATTTATGGAAAGAGAGAGGAAAGAAAATAAAGAGTGGTGGAGGGAGAGGGAAAGTAAAGGAAGGTTAGTAAAAGAGAGATTAAAGAATGTGAAAGAGAGAAAGAAAAGTACGAGAGTGATGAAAAAGGATTATTTGTTTGTCAAACTTACCTTATAAATAATGACAACTTTATAGTATATTCTTTTTAAAAAATATACTATCTGTGGAAGAAAAGAAAAAATGTAGTTATAATATATATTTCATAATACAAAAGAAAATAGGAGTGAAGGAAACAGAAAGAGAAAGAGAGGAAGGGTGAGGGTGAGGGAGAGAGAAAGAGAGAGTGAGAGAGAAAGAGAGGGAGAGCAAGTGACTTACAGGAAATTAAGTGTTTAGACTGAGTGAGACAAAGGGAGAGAGAGAGATAGAAATGAAGTGAAAGAAGTGAGAGACTAAAGGAATGGGAGTTAGCAAAAGTAAATGAGGAAAGAGGAGTAAGGGAAAGGGACTGACGGATGGAGTGAGGGAAAGAGAGTGAAAGAAGTGCAGAGAGTGAAAGAGAGTGAGGGATGATGAGTAAGGGGAGAGTGAGAAGAGACTGATCAATACAGCAAGACAAGGGTAATGATGGAGGAAGATAGGAAAGAGAAGTGAGGGACAGAGAGGGGAAGAGGGAGTTGGATAAGGTACTTCAGGGTGAAGGAAGAGTACTGATGGTGAGAAAAGGAATGTAAAGGTGAATGTAGAGGAGTAAAGAGAATGATGGAAGAGGACTAACATAAAGAAAAGGAAGGTGAGTAAGAGAGAGAGAGAAGAAAGGAAATAAGAGATAAAGAAATAATAGAGTGATGAAAAGATATTTTTTATTTGTCATACTTACCTTATAAATAATGACAAATTATGTAGTATCTGTGGAAGACAAGAAAAAATGGAGTTATAATATATATTTCACATTACAACAGAAAATAGGAGTGAAGGAAACAGAAAGTGATAGAAAGTAAGGGTGAGGGAGAGAGAGCGAAGGAGAGAGTGACAGAGAAAGAGAGGGAGAACAAGTGACTGACAGGAAATGAATAGGTTAGACTGAGTGAGACAAAGGGAGTGAGGGAGAGTTAAATGGAGTGAAAGGAGTGAGACACTAAAGGAATTAGAGTAAAGAAAAAAAGATTGAGGAAACGGAAATAAGAGAAGTGGACTGACGAATGGAGTGAGCAAAAGAGATTGAGGGGGAGTGAGGGAATGGGAGCAGGACAAAAGGAATTAGAGTGATGCAGGGAGAGGAGAACATGAAGTGGTGGAAAAGAACTAAGATTGAATGAAGCACAGTGTCAGTGAGGGAAGGGATATAAGGGTGAGAGAAGAGATATGATGGGAAAAAAAGCATATTAAGAGAAAGTAAAAAGAAGTAAGTGATAGAAAAGCATTTATGGTAAGAGAGAAAAAAATAAAAGGAAGAGAAAGAGGGAGACAGTAAAAGAGACAAACAGATGGAGATTGAGGGACTAAGTCAGTTATAGTGACTTAGACAGAGGAATAGACTTAGAAACGGATGGAGGAAAGGGAAATGAGGGAGGAAAAAAAGGAGAAAGGGAGTTAGCAAAAGGGAGTGAGGAAGTGAAAGGAGTGGAATAAGTGAAGGTGACTGAGGGATGATGTGAAGGAAAGAGAGTAAGAGGGCAATACAGCAAGACAAGGGTAGTGATAGAGGAAGATAGAAAAGAGAACTGAGGGACAGACAGAGGAAAGAGGGAATAAGGAGAATGAGAGAAGAGGAGTACGTTGAGGAAAGGTAAAGGAGTAAAAGAGAGAGTGATGAAAAAGTATTTTTTCTTTGTCGTTCTTACCTTATAAATATAATATCTGTGAAAGACAAGAAAGAATCGAGTTATAATCTATATTTCATAATACAAATTAATTTGTACAATATGTTATATATTTTATTTTGCTGTTCTCAGAATATATTGAATTTCACTAAAAACAGTGAGTCCAATACTACTCATCTATGACAGCGGGCAAAAAGATTGTGTTTAAAAAACCCATACAACATTTCAATAAATAATGTAAATATTTGAAAAAAACATATTTTAAATGTTTTCTTTCAATCAGCAATTTCTTTCATAAGTACCCAATATCAACAACAACATTGGGCCAGATTCATCAAACCAAAATATGCTCGCAAAGGGCCAGATTCTGAGAATCTGGCCCTTTGCGAGCGGTATTTTTGCATTTGGGATGCATCATCCCAAATGCAAAAATCGCAATTTCAGAAATCGCTACATTGCGATTATTTGCATTTAAGGAATCTCAATTTGAGATTCCTTAAATGCAATGCATGAACTATTTCAAAATTGCTAATTCGCAATCTGGGGCCGCTATTTACCACGAAGTCTAACTACGTGGTAAATAGCAAATAGCAAAAACTTAGAAAAATGCACTTTAGTGCATTTTTCTAAGTTGTATGTTACACACACACATGTCCTTGGGACATGTGTGTGCGCAACACCAGTGTACATTACCATTTCAGGGGTGCAAAAGGGGCACCCTTGAAATTGCTTCCTTATTAACGATTCGCTAATTGCTAATCGCAAATAAGGAAGGAAGGGGAAAGCCATTCCTTATTTGCGATTAGCAATTAGCGAATCGCAAATAAGGAAGCAGTAGAAATCGCTAAAAATATTGCGATTTCTACATGCATCCCGTTTTGCGAGTCTTTAATAGCGAATCCTTAAAATTCGCTATTAAGGACTCGCAAAACATGACTTTCATGAATCTGGGGGCTAATTACTTCTTATTTATACTCTCTAAATAAAGTTATGTACAAACATATGCTAACAACATTTACCCGAGATAGTCACTTTTTCTTTCAAATACCTTTCGTCATGGCCAACTAGTATGTGTGTCATCCTTAGTTTGGAAGTTACCTAATAGTACTCTTTTCCGTCCATTTCCCAACCTTCGGAATCAAAAGCACCAACATCTTTTGTACCATCCAACAATGGTTAACAACATTTACCTGAGATAGTCATTTTTTGTTTCAAATACCTTTCCTCATGGCCAAATAGTATGTGTGAAATCCTTAGTTTGGAAGATACTTAATAGTACTCTTATCCGTCCGTTTCCCATCTATCTGAATAAAAAGCACCAACATCTTTTGTACCATCCAACAATGGTTATCCCTGTTTTTTAATCACCCTCACTCACAAAGTTACTCTCAAAAGCAGATTAACCTTTCTTAACAGGACTAAACTGCCTACATCAATTATTTCCTCTAAAATTTGGGTTTTAAAAACACTAGGTAAGAATTTGGTAAGTCAAAAGGCAAACGTTGATTAAAAGTCAATTGAGTATCATTACATTGTGTCCAGCCTTTTGGAGATTTTAAATAAGCTGTGTAATGTCCTGATGTTGTAGAAGGACCATCATGGAAAATAATAGCTACAGTTACAAAAGTTCTTCCTGAAATTGATAGTTGAGAAGCCACAACATTTTTAATAAAAGTTGTCAATTTTGTTCCATCAGGTCTACGTCGTTGGAGCATTAAAATTACATACTGTCCATATCTTTGAATAAATAATGTTGATAACATTTGTGAGTTACATTGGGTAAAGACCATGTTTTGATTTGCTTCTCTAACCAGATTATTAAAAGACACTGATTTGCAGTCTGGTAACGTTAAATATATAAATCTTTCAGTGTCTATTTCTGTACTGCTTGAAAATGGACAATTGTCACAGTGATGTTGCCATTTATAAGAAAGACCAAAAAGATTTTCAATGTCTACACCTTCATCTTGCAATATAACAAGTATATACATTAAAAATTCCTGACAATCTTGCTGAATATTCTGTGAAAATTGATTTACACCAGAACATATGTCTAAAACATTTCGAATATCAGAGACACTTTCTATTTTACTTTTATCACTGCTACATTTCTCAAAGACAGAATTCAACAGACAACAAAATCTTTGTTCCCGATTTTCAACAATCTGTTCTTGTAAACTTTCAAGAAAAAAAACAACATTAACCACTACATTAGCATAGCAGTTGACACCAGAACTGTTTTCAAACTGAAATCCAACAACCTCTTCAATAGTATCTTTTTTCTTTTTGCTTACAATTACAGGTTCATCTAGTTTTCTTCTTTTCTCTACAACCTCACTACATATTTTCTCATATCTTCTTTTTCGACGTACCACAGGCTTTTCAAAAAAAGGATATTTAGGTAAATTTGGAGCATATTCTCTTCTTAACCTATTATACTCTTTCACACAATTTTGATCTGCACTAATCTTTGTTTCATCAAAATCAATCAATTATAATCCAGATAAAGTTCTGACTCGAGATAAAGCAACATATGCCATACCCTCTTTGAACACAGTGCTTCCAATATTCCCCAAAGCACTATCTACACTCAAACCTTGCGATTTATGAATAGTCACCGCATATGCCAAACAAACAGGAAACTGTTTTCGGCGGACATATAAATCTTTTACTAGCAAAAATCGAGTCGAACAACGACTCAATTGTTGTACTTCTTTAATATCATCAAATTTGATTTTCAAAAATTCAATGTCATCTCTATTTGGGTAATTCACAAAACCAACATGTCCCATTGCTCCATTTACTAAACCTCTTTCCACATGTAAATTACGTCGTAAAATTATACGACAATTTAAACATACATATAGATTCTTTTCTAAACCAGCTTTTTTAGATATTGATTTATCTAAAGAATCCAATTTTGACTTTAACTTTTCTGACAAAATAATAGTAGCTCCTTCATGCTCTATTCTATCAATAGCTTCCAATTTTATAATTTCTTCATTTTCTAACTTCAAAATTTTTTCATTGAAGATTGCACATTCTTGCAGAGTTGGCATTAAGCATATCACTGATTTATTTTCAGCAATTTTTCTATATATATTCTCTGCACCAACATTTTCCTTTGGAAACAAATTAGAAAGTAATCGTGTCTGTAAAGCTTCTTTGCCATGTTCACTCACTTTTCCAATTCATATATCTTTAAGAATACTTTTATAATCAGCATCCCTTGCCTGTCGCATATTTTGAGTTAGTTCTGTATATTTGAAATATAACCATATATTAACATTTCCAATACTTCCCAGGCACTTTCTGGTATCTTCATGTTTAACAGTTACAAAAACGATGATATGTTTGCCTCCAAATAACACATCATACTCTGTTTTAAGAATTTGTTGCATTCTTAAATGCACAAAGGCAAGCATTAAATTTGATACCATGCTTACCTCATCAATAATGAGAAGTTTCATTTTTTTCAGGACTCTGGAAACTTCACAACAAGCTTCTCCAGATAGCTTGTGGTACTCTAATTCATTTTGGATAATTGGTCCTCCTTGTGGATCCTGACTCAACGAAGCAGAACTTTGACTGTCTCGAGAACTGTCTCTAGCAATCTCTGCTGCAATTGTAGCTTCTTGCTGTATTTCCTTGTTCAACATTTGGAGATCATTAGTAAAAACAGGACATTCTATAGTATTTTTGATTGTGTTGAATGAATCTTCATAACTGAGAAAATCTCCAAGTAGTTCCTCTTCTGTACGCCATGGCTTAAAGAGTTGCAAAAGAGCTAAATAATAAAATTCCCTTTTGTCAGGAGTTTCGCAACTCAGTTTTCGATGTTTAATCAAATGTCCTTTTCTTTGTTTCACCAGACAACCTTCAGATCCAATCACAGCATATACTCCTTTATTGATATTTTCTGTAATGTCCTTCTTAAAAGTATAGCTTTGCAGTACTTCATAGAGTCAAACATTCTCAAGATGATTACTTCTATTTGGATAGTATGTATCCAACATATTTGTCTTCAAAATATCTGTACTGTTTGATTCTCTCTCTGCTAAATACTCAATTTCTTGTACAGATTTCAAAACTCGGTTTCGTGTTCTTGCAAGACCTAAACTCACCCAAATGATTGTGCTAGATTTGGCATATAGACTTGCAGATGATAAGCGATCTGAACATTCATATGCTGCAATTTCTCGATGAGACAACATCTTCAAACTGTAGCTGTACAATTTCTGGCTTAGGCTCTTTTCATGAGAAATTTCTTCCCACATTTCCTTTAGTTCTGTCTTTTCAGATTTCGTAATGTAAGAAGTTACATATCGAGCCACAGCAATGGAGTTGTCTGCAACATATTGAATATCCATGTTTGCATTCCACATGGACAAAATGACTGGGTTATAGTCATTTATATACTTTGACTCTTCATTTCTTCTTAAGTTATAGGTATTTTTCGGTGATTTTCGTGTCACAGTATGTCGCAAAGATGACATAAAATTGTTCACTCTTCCTTTTGATGTTACTGGTCATGGAAATCCAAAATGACATTTTGTGTAGAACTTGTCCTTTGATTTGTACTTTCGACAACAGTATTTTCCACAACGATGGGTTTGAACCCGCAAGACTTGATGTTTTAAATTCTTTTGTTCTGTGTTTTTAAGAACAGCACATGTAGAATACTGTTCAATAAAACTCATCACTGTGTCATCCGAATCTGTTCCAAATTTGGGGGCATCTTTGATCCATAGCAGCATATGTATGTGAGGAGCACCTCTTGCTTGATACTCCTTTCTCCAAAAGAAATCCAGAACCTCTCCAAGAGGAGGATTTTTTTTTGTTGTAAAAGACATCATAGCTTCAAATTTAAGATTAAAATACCTGCATACATTAACTGGATCCAAAGAGCACAATTCTCCAGGTGTCTTGTATTCTATATTTTCTATGTTTGCATTTGCCTCTCGAAGAAATTGAAGTAAATCTTCCCAAGCATACTCAGCACAGCTTAGAGTAAGGAACCATGTAGGAGTCCCTAAGTTTCTAAGCATACATTTCAATTCCCCATGACGACGGTACCCATACTCCTTAGTACCACGCTGACATGCCATGAGATTAATTAGCTGAGATTCCAAAACAGTGTCTTTCTGTTGGACTTTATTCATAAAGTCCCTTGCCGAAACATTCTGCAGATGTACTCCACTTTTTAGTATGTGGTTCACTGCATAAGAAAGTCCAGACAAGTCACTCTCAAACAGAAGATGAAATAAATATGGAATACATTGACGAAACCCTGGATCTTCTGCATATAATCTTGATGTCCGGTATTCAGATGCTGGTATCTGCACAGGTCGGTCATCATATCGTCCACCTTGACCTGTTGGAAATAACTGAGGAAAACAACAAGCTTCCAAACTTTCTTCCCATACACTAATGGGACTTCCTTTTGCTTCTTTCATTTGGAATAACTCAATAGCATTCCCCATTACTTCTTTGGAATGCAGTGGATGAACACTATAATGTTCATAAATTTGATCACTTCTGGACACATCCACTTTTTCAATTTGTCCAGCTGACAAATCACTGTCTTCTTCTACAGTTGTTTCCTCTTCTCCTACATGTACATTTTAGTAGTATTGATTGTTTTTTACCAAATACAACGTTGCCTTTTTTACTTTCCTAACATCCACTAATTCTTGCCAGATTTTCTTGCTCTTAGTAGGTACGCCATTAACTAGAATAACTAGGTTCCTCTTTCACATTTTCAACACCAATTGTTTCAATATTTTTCTTTAACACCTTGGCTGCTAGGGAGATTATCCTGCTGTGCTGGGCCCTAATGTAAATGGGTGTGGTCATGACGAGCTCAGCTCGTCATGAGCACACGAGCACCGTGCCTCATGACGAGCTGAGCTCGTCATGAGCACGGAAGGGGTTAAATCTAGAGGCAAATATACAACTCTTCCCTTTAATCCTCTCTGTAAATCAGAAGGAGGCAATTTCCCTGTCTTAAGCTCCATACGAACAATAGCCTGAAATGGATACACACATTGAATCAGAATAGACTCATAAGTATTTAAATCCATCAGTTCAGAAGGAATATTTACCAACTCAAGATTATTATGTACAGCTCTAGCTGGCATTTTGTTTTCATTTAATTTATTATAACAATATTTACAAATAAGTTGATCAGAACCCAAATCAAAACAATTCTCTACCAACAAATAAGTTGCAAATTCCTTCCACTCATTATTATTCTCCTTTTCACTTTTTAAATATAGATCAACTAACCTTTTCTGATTTTTGTAATGAATTTTTCTACAGCAAATACAAGAAAAATTGGGCCTTTCTTCTGAAATGACCTTAAACCTTGTAATTTCTTGGTCAAAATTTTCTGTACTAAAACTTTGTACATTTTCTTCCACATTTCCTTCTATTACTGTATCAGTTTCTGCACTGCCCTCTTTTTCACAAAAGTAACTAACCTCAATTTCTTCACAAATGTTCTTTACATCTAATACAGATCCATGTAAAAGAGTACTGTTTAACTGTTTTAGCTTAAGTGCTGGACTTTTTGCATAATACATCCTTCTCACTAATTTCCTCACTTCAGTATGATGCACTGCTAACATCCTAAAATGGTGAAAAACACTTTGGCATACTTTTTTAGAAAGACAAGCCAGAGAATGACCTTGCAAACCCGTTTTTTCCCTCAATTGGCAGGGGTCTAATTCTTGCAACATCTTAATCTTCTGTTTAATACTTTTCTTAGAATACTTACGTAAGAAATTGCTGAAAAAATCAATTGAATCCTGCCGTGCACTACAAATACTACTACAATTCCAAGTGTACACTGGAGCCTTAGAACGTCTCCCTAAAACTTCATCAGCTAACACCTCTCCTGCATTTCTCTGGACAATTTTCTCTTTTTCAATCGCACAACCGTCCTTCACCTCATATGCTCGACCACTGGTGTCAACTGCATGCAACAAATCATTAGTCTGAAAGTAAGTCTCTTCATTAAGAAATGGCTCACAACTTGAACTATGCTTCCATTCTCCAGAAAAAAACATTACAAAAATTAGTTCTATTAATTAGTCTTTTCCACTTACTTTTCACTTTCAAAAGATTAATTGCCTTGTCTAGTGTACGAAGCCTATTGATTACTAAAATAAATAATTTCTTTTTTTATTGAAACACTTCATCCACAATACCTTAAATTTTTTTTTTGTTGCTTATAAAAAGCTGTTTTCCTTTTAGAAGCCTTTCCACTTTTCAACAAAGTTAATACAATTCTGGTATAAATCATTCTCTTGTGAATTTCAACAAACATATTTTTTCGTCTATTACTAGAGATAATTTGATCGCCACACACTTTTCCAATTTTTTTTTAACTCCTTTTCTTAGAGATGATTTTTTGATCTTTTCCACATTATCCATATTTTTTTTTCTTTCAGTTAATTTCCTTATAAAATCCTTTCTTGTCTTACCAGGAGCATTCTTCTTTTTCTCTGTACAATGTTGTTTAGATACATCTTGTAATTGTGTTGTCTTGGAAAAGTAAGCCTGTTTATATTTTCTTATTTTAGAATCCTTAGTAGGCATCTTGATTTTCTTTCTGTAGATAATAACAATCTATTGAGAAGGAAAAAAAACATGTTATACACCACTACTAACATACTACATAGCAATCACAACAACTACTTGATGTAAACACTGATTCACTTCATAAGTAAATTGAAGGTACAGCAACAGTGTCTGAGCAGAGTAGGAAATCATACAGTCACTGCTGTTTCTCAGTTTATAGCAGAGCAGTGGTGTTTCAACATTATAGGGGGATTTCCTTAGAATAGTGTTTCAGGGTTCTGAACAGTGCAGTGGTGTTTAGACAGTGTAGGAAGTCATGGTGAGATTCATATTTCTGACTTTAGAGCAATACAGTTGTGCTTGGGCAGTGTATGGTATCATGCAAGGGCGAGTATAAAGCACTGCATGTCCTAAACTCTAACTCACTCCATGAGTACACGTATTCCCATGTCTTAAAACACATACACAGAGGAAGAGAAATGATTACTACATACTACAGAGAGACTTGCTATGGCATTTCTACAGCATAGCCAGGATCTTCAGTACACAGCATGGAGACTATTTCCAAATTAAGAGGCCTTACAGAAATACTGCATAGCAGTTTCTAGTACCACATACCCTAAACCCTAACACACTTCATCAGAACATGTATTCCCATATTTTTTAAACACATCAACAATCCAAATTATTACACTACTACAAAAAGACTCACTCGAATAATTTTTAATTATAAATTAAACATTTATTCATCAAACATTTCGTATTACAATAAAACCTCCAACATCACTTCGTCCCGTATTTCATTTTGATTTTCCTCAAATTCAAAATTTTGATCTTCAGATTCAAAATCTTCCACCGCTTCCAGTAATTCACTGTCCAAAGTCTAATCAAAGACATCTGCATTTTCTTTATTAATTTCCTCTGCAAAAGGTCCATCTATTAGGTCCTCTATTAGTTCGTCTGACATGTCAAAATTTAAAGCAAAGTTCTCCTGATGCTCTTCTATTGCACCAATATGATAATGTTGTTGCACCTTGCAAAAAAATATAAACACTTAATTATATCATTTTCTCTAATAGATAATAAAAAACTACCTTTATCAATTTTATAAGTACATATATTCCCATATATTTAAACACACTAACTACGCAAATTATTCTGCCACCTTCCTCTTAAATTAAAACAGACTCACACTGTGACCTCACACTGTGATCTTACACACATAACACTATCCCAACCAATTCAGTAAAATAATTACTAGAATCAAAGGGAATCTTGCTGGGAATATTTTTTCAGGCTTTACAACACTGCAGTTGTGTTACAAGAGTTTAGAATATTTTTCTAGGAATGGAGTTTCAGGGTTTAGGACAATGAAGTGAAATTAAAGCAGTGTAGTGAGGACAATGAAGTGAAATTAAAGCAGTGTAGTGAGTCAAGGTGTGACTGAGAATGTACAAATGAAATTCACTGAAATGATTACTACCTGCTACAGACACAGTTGCTTTTGCATTTCAACAGCACACCAAACATCTAAATTGCACAGCATAAACACAATTTGAAAATTAAGATGCCTGAAACACATACTGCATAGGAATTTCTACAACTACATCACCTAAATCATGACTCACTTCTTGATTTAGGTGATTTAGGTGATTTAGCACACAGAGGGAGAGAAAGTACAAACAGTGTCTGTAGTCTCACACCCCCTGTGTGTACCATGACTGTGTCTGCTTGCACTATCTGTCCCTCTGCCTACAGCCCGGCACCACCTATCCTCTGTGTGTACCATGTCTGTGTCTGCTTACACTATCTGTGTCTCTGCATGCAGCCCTGCACCATCTATCCTCTGTGTGTACCATGTCTGTGTCTGCTTCCACTATCTGTCTCACTGCTTGAACCATTTCACCCTCTCTCTGCACCATCTATTCTCTCACTGCATCATCTGTCCCTATGCCTGCAGCCCTGCACCATCTATCCTCTGATTGTACCAGTTTACTCTCTGCCTGCATTATCTCATTTTTTGTCTGCACCAACCCTCTCCCACTGCCTGCACCCTCTCATGTGCATCTGCATAGGCCTATTAAGATATGACTGCTGGTATGTATTACACAGTACTACCATGTTAAATCTTTTCCTTCTCTGCCTGTAGTCTCACACCCCCTGTGTGTACCATGACTGTGTCTGCTTGCACTATCTGTTCCTCTGCCTGCAGCCCTGCACCATCTATCCTCTCTGTGTACCATATCTGTATCTCCTTCACTAGCTGTCCCTCTGCCTGCAGCCCTGCACCACCTATCCTCTGTGTGTGCCATGTCTGTGTCTGCTTGCACTATCTATGTCTCTGCCTGCAGCCCTGCACCATCTATCCTCTGTACAGCCAGAGGGAGAGGGTTGGTGCAGACAGAACATACATTTTCAATTTAAACCATCTCACTCTCTCTCTGCACCATCTTTTCTCTGACTGCACCATCTGTCCCTCTGCCTGCAGCCCGCCACCATCTATCCTCTGATTGTACCAGTTTATTCTCTGCCTGCATTATGTCATGTTCTGTCTGCACCAACCCTCTCCCACTGCCTGCACCCTCTCATGTGCATCTATAGAGTCCTATTATGATATGCCTGCTGGTGTGTATTACACAGCGCTACCATGTTAAATCTTTCCCTTCACTGCCTGTAGTCTCACACCATGTCTGTGTCTGCTTGCACTACCTGTCTCTCTGCTTGAACCATTTCACCCTCTCTCTGCAACATCTTTTCTGTGACTACACCATCTGTCCCTCTACCTGCAGCCCTCCACTATCTATCCTCTGTGTGTACCATGTCTGTGTCTGCTTGCACTATCTGTATCTCTACCTACAGCCCTGCACCATCTATCCTCTGTGTGAACCATGTCTGTGTCTGCTTGCACTATCTGTCCCTCTGCCTGCAGCCCTACACCATCTATCCTCTGTGTGTACCATGTCTAAGGCTGCTTGCACAATCTGTGTCTCTACCTGCAGCCCTCCACCATCTATCCTCTGTGTGTACCATGTCTGTGTCTGCTTGCACTATCAGTGTCTCTACCTGAACCAGCTCACCCTCTCTCTGCACCATCTTTTCTGTGACTGCACCACCTGTCCCTCCGCCTGCAGCCCTACACCATCTATCCTTTGTGTGTACCATGTCTGTGTCTGCTTGCACTATCTGTCCCTCTGCCTAGAGCCCTCCACCATCTATCCTCTGTGTGTACCATGTCTGTGTCTGCTTGCACTATCTGTGTCTCTACTTGAACCATTTCACCCTCTCTCTGCACCATCTTTCATGTCACTGCACCATCTGTCCTTCTGCCTGCAGCCCTATACAATCTATCCTCTGTGTGTACCATGTCTGTGTCTGCTTGCACTATCTGTCCCTCTGCCTACAGCCCTCCACCATCCATCTATCCGCCCTGTGTACCATGTCTGTATCTACTTGCACTATCTGTGTCTCTGCTTGAACCATCTCACCCTCTCTCTGCACCATCTTTTCTGTGACTGCACCATCTATCCCTCTGCCTACAGCCCTACACCATCTATCCTCTGATTCAACCATGTCTGTGTCTGCTTGCACTATCTGTGTCTCTGCTTGAACCATCTCACCTTGTCTCTGCACCATCTTTTCTGTGACTGTACCATCTGTCCCTCTGCCTGCAGCCCTACACCATCTATCCCTTGTGTGTACCATGTCTGTGTCTACTTGCACTATCTGTCCCTCTGCCTACTGCCCTCCACCATCTATCCTCTGTGTGTACCATGTCTGTGTCTGCTTGCACTATCTGTCCCTTTTCCCACAGCCCTCCACCATCTATCCTCTGTGTGTACCATGTCTGTGTCTGCTTGCACTATCTCTGTCTCCGCATGAACCATCTCACCCTCTTCTGCACCATCTTTTCTGTGAGTGCACAATCTGTCCCTCTGCCTGCAGCCCTAGACCATCTACCCTCTGTGTGTACCATGTTTGTGTCTGCTTCCACTATCTGTCCCTCGGCCCACAACCCTCCAACATCTATCCTCTGTGTGTACCATGTCTGTGTCTGCTTGCACTATCTGTGTCTCTGCTTGAACCATCTCACCCTCTCTCTGCACCATCTTTTCTGTGACTGCACTATCTGTCCCTTTGCCTGCAGCCCTACACCATCTATCCTCTGTGTGTACCATTTCTGTGTCTGCTTGCACTATCTGTGTCTCTGCTTGAACTATCTCACCCTCTCTCTGCACCATCTTTTCTGTGACTGCACCATCTGTCCCTCTGCCTGCAGCCCTACACCATCTGTCCTCTGTGTCTACCATGTCTGTGTCTGCTTGCACTATCTGTCCCTCTGCCTGCAGCCCTCCATCTTCTATCCTCTGTGTGTACCATGTCTGTGTCTGCTTGCACTATCTGTGTCTCTGCTTGAACCATCTCACCCTCTCTCTGCACCATCTTTTCTGTGACTGCACCATCTGTCCCTCTACCTGCAGCCCTCCGCCATCTATCATCTGTGTGTACCATGTCTGTGTCTGCTTGCACTATCTGTGTCTCTACCTACAGTCCTGCACCATCTATCCTCTGTGTGTACCATGTCTGTGTCTGCTTGCACTATCTGTCCCTCTGCCTGCAGCCCTACACCATCTATCCTCTGTGTGTACCATGTCTGGGTCTGCTTGCACATTCTGTGTCCCTACCTGCAGCCCTGCACCATCTATCCTCTGTGTATACCATGTCTGTGTCTGCTTGCACTATCTGTGTCTCTACTTGAACCATCTCACCGTGTCTCTGCGCCATCTTTTCTGTGACTGCACCATCTATCCCTCTGTCCGCAGCCCTACACCATCTATCCTCTGCGTGCACCATGTCTGTGTCTGCTTGCACTATCTGTCCCTCTTCCTACAGCCCTCCACCATCTATCCTCTGTGTGTACCATGTCTGTGTCTGCTTGCACTATCTGTGTCTCTGCTTGAACCATCTCACCCTCTCTCTGCACCATCTTTCATGTCACTGCACCATCAGTCCCTCTGCCTCCAGACCTACACCATCTATCCTCTGTGTGTACCATGTCTGTGTCTGCTTGCACTATCTGTCCCTCTGCCTACAGCCCTCCACCATCTATCCTCTGTGTGTACCATGTCTGTGTCTGCTTGCACTATCTGTTTCTCTGCTTGAACCATCTCACCCTCTCTCTGCACCATCTTTTCTGTGACTGCACCATCTGTCCCCCTGCCTACAACCCTACACCATCTATCCTCTGATTGTACCATGTCTGTCTCTGCTTGCACTATGTGTGTCTCTGCTTGAACCATCTCACCCTGTCTCTGCAACATCTTTTCTGTGACTGCACCATCTGTCCCTCTGCCTGCAGCCCTACACCATCTATCCTCTGTGTGTACCATGTCTGTGTCTACTTGCACTATCTGTCCCTCTGCCTGCAGCCCTCCACCATCTATCCTCTGTCTGTACCATGTCTGTGTCTGCTTGCACTATCTGTGTCTCTGCTTGAACCATCTCACCCCCTCTCTGCACCATCTTTTCTGTGACTGCACCATCTGACCCTCTGCCTGCAGCC
Source organism: Lissotriton helveticus (assembly GCF_964261635.1). NCBI lineage: Eukaryota > Metazoa > Chordata > Amphibia > Caudata > Salamandridae > Lissotriton > Lissotriton helveticus. Next base: position 729,955,503 of record NC_136061.1, read on the forward strand.
CTGCACCATCTATCCTCTGTGTGTACCATGTCTGTGTCTGCTTGCACTATCTGTCCCTCTGACTACAGCCCTCCACCATCTATCCTCTGTGTGTACCATGTCTGTGTCTGCTTGCACTATCTGTGTCTCCGCTTGAACCATCTCACCCTCTCTCTGCACCATCTTTTCTGTGAGTGCACAATCTGTCCCTCTGCCTGCAGCCCTAGACCATCTACCCTCTGTGTGTACCATGTTTGTGTCTGCTTGCACTATCTGTCCCTCTGCCCACAGCCCTCCACCATCTATTCTCTGTGTGTACCATGTCTGTGTCTGCTTGCACTATCTGTGTCTCTGCTTGAACCATCTCACCCTCTCTCTGCACCATCTTTTCTGTGACTGCACCATCTGTCCCTCTGCCTGCAGCCCTACACCATCTATCCTCTGTGTATACCATGTCTGTGTCTGCTTGCCCTATCTGTGTCTCTGCCTACAGCCCTCCACCATCTATCCTCTGTGTGTACCATGTCTGTGTCTGCTTGCACTATCTGTGTCTCCGCTTTAACCATCTCACCCTCTCTCTGCACCATCTTTTCTGTGACTGTACCATCTGTCCCTCTGCCTGCAGCCCTACACATCTATCCCCTGTGTGTACCATGCCTGTGTCTGCTTGCACTATCTGTCCCTCTGCCTACAGCCCTCCACCATCTATCCTCTGTGTGTACCATGTCGGTGTCTGCTTGCACTATTTGTGTCTCTGCTTGAACCACCTAACCCTCTCTCTGCACCATCTTTTCTGTGACTGCACCATATCTCCCTCTGCCTGCAGCCCTACACCATCTATCCTCTGTGTGTACCATGTCTGTGTCTGCTTGCACTATCTGTCCCTCTGCCTACAGCCCTCCACCATCTATCCTCTGTGTCTACCGTGTCTGTGTCTGATTGCACTATCTGAGTCTCTGCTTGAACCATCTAACCCTCTCTCTGCACCATCTTTTCTGTGTCTGCACCATCTGTCCCTCTGCCTGCAGCCCTACACCATCTATCCTCTGTGTGTACCATGTCTGTGTCTGCTTGCACTATCTGTGTCTCTGCTTGAACCATCTCACCCTCTCTCTGCACCATCTTTTTTGTGACTGCACCATATGTCCCTCTGCCTGCAGCCCTACACCATCTATCCTCTGTGTGTACCATGTCTGTGTCGGCTTGCACTATCTGTCCCTCTGCCTACAGCCCTCCACCATCTATACTTTGTGTGTACCATGTCTGTGTCTGCTTGCACTATCTGTGTCTCTGCTTGAACCATTTCACCCTCTTTCTGCACCATCTTTTCCAATTTACAGCACTGTTTCTATACCAGCATTTATTCACAACACTGCAGTTGTGTTGCAAGCGTTTTGAATATTTTTCTAGGAATGGAGTTTCAGGGTTTAGGACAATGAAGTGAACTTAAAGCAGTGTAGTGAATTAAGGTGGGACTGAGAATGTACAAATGAAAATTCACTGAAATGATTACTACATGCTACAGACACAGTTGCTTTTGCATTTCAACAGCACACCCAGCATCTAAATTGCACAGCATAAACACAATTTGAAAATTATGAGGCCTGAAACACATACTGCATAGGACTTTTTACTACTACATCACCTAAACTATGACTCAGTTCATGATTTAGGTGATTTAGCACACAGAGGGAGAGAAAGTAAAAACAGAGACAAAATGGTACACACATAGGGCGCGAGACTACAGGCAGAGAAGGAAAAGATTTAACATGTAAGCACTGTCTAATACACACCAGCAGCCATATCATAATAGGCCTCTGCAGATGCACATGGGAGGGTGCAGGCAGTGGGAGAGGGTTGGTGCAGGCAGAAAATGAGATAAGCAGAGAGAAATAGACTGTGAGGAGACACAGGTGAAATTATAGAAAAAAAAGCAAATATCATTCTTTCAGACACTCAGTGTGATCTTAGTCAAAAATGTTAAAACCATAGATTTCACCAAAACGCATATACCACAGAAAAACCTTTAAGAGACACAACACTATCCCTTCCAATTCAGTAAAATGAGTACTACAATAAAAGGGAGTCTTGCTGGGAATATTCTTTTAGGATTTACAACACTGCAGTTGTGTTGCAAGAGTTTTGAATATTTTTCTAGAAATGGAGTTTCAGGGTTTTGGACAATGAAGTGAACTTAAACCAGTGTAGTGAGTTAAGATGGGACTGAGAATGTACAAATGAAATTCACTGAAATGATTACTACATGCTACAGACACAGTTGCTTTAGCATTTCAACAGCACACCCAGCATCTAAATTGCACAGCATAAACACAATTTGAAAATTAAGAGGCCTGAAACACATACTGCATAGGACTTTCTACAACTACATCACCTAAACCATGACTCAGTTCATGATTTAGGTGATTTAACACACAGAGGGAGACAAAGTACAAACAGAGACAAAATGGTACACACATAGGGCGCGAGACTACAGGCAGAGAAGGAAAAGATTTAACATGTAATCGCTGTCTAGCACACACCAGCAGCCATATCATAATAAGCCTCTGCCCTCTGCAGATGCACATGAGAGGGTGCAGGCAGTGGGAGAGGGTTGGTGTAGACAGAAAATGAGATACTGCAGGCAGAGAGTAAACTGGTACAATCAGAGGATAGATGATACAGGGCTACAGGCACAGGAAGAGATGGTGCAGTCAGAGAAAAGGTGGTGTAGAGAAAGGGTGAGATGGTTCAAGCAGAAACACAGATAGTGCAAGCAGACACAGACATGGTACACACAGAGGATAAAATGGTACAACAGAGAAGAAATACTGGAAACAGTGAGAGAAATGTTACATGTAGAGACTAATTGGAGCACAGAGAGGGGGAAATAGTGAAGACAGAGATAAAATGATACACACAGAAGGTGCGACACTACAGGCAGAGAAGGAAAAGATTTAACATGTAAGCGCTGTCTAACACACACTAGCAGCCATATCATAATAGGCCTCTGCAGATGCACATGAGAGGGAGCAGGCAGTGGGTGAGGGTTGGTGCAGACAGAAAATGAGATAAGCAGAGAGAGGTAGACTATGAGGAGAGGTGCAAATATAATTCTTTAATTTACACAGACACTGTGTGGTCCTGGACAAAAAGTTTAAACCATACATTTTACCAAAACGCATTTACCACACGAAAAAGTTTAAGAGACAGAACACAGCCTATCTATTTCAGAACTACAATACAGTGCAGAAACCTGAGTCATTTTCAAAATAGATTTCCAATTTACAGCATTACTTTTTTGCCAGCATTACATCCAAACATGAGGCACAATATCAGAAGAAAGTACACAGTATAAGCAGAGAGAGGTTCACTGTGAGGAGAGACAGAGGAGATTATACAAAAAGGTGCAAATATAATTCTTTAATTTACACAGACACTCAGTGTGATCCTGGACAAAAATTTTAAAACCATACATTTTACCAAAACACATTTACCACACTAAAACGATTAAGAGACTACATTACAGTGCAGAAACCTGAGTCATTTTCAAAATACATTTCCAATTTGCAGCATTACTTTTTTCCCAGCATTACATCCAAACATGAGACTCACACTGTGACCTTAGACACATAACAGAAATCTTAGCAATTCAGTCAAATGATTAATACAGTGAAAGGGGTGGAGGAGGGGACCTTGCTAGTAGTGATGTATAAAGAGAGCAAGCGTAAGGGAAACAGAAAGAGAGAGAAAATGAGAGTGAAAAAATAAACAAAAAGAAGTAAATCAGAAGGAGAGAGGGAGTTAGAAAACAGGAGTGAAGAAAAGGAATAATGACAGTGAGGAAAAAGATATGAGGGTAAGAAAAGGAGAGTGAGAGAAAAAAACATATTAAGAAAAAGGAAAAAGGTGTAAGGAAAACAGAAGGATTTATAGAGAAACTGAAGAAGGAAAAAGAACAGTGTTGGAGAGAAAGGAAGACAGTGAGGGAGAGTGAAAGAGCGAGAGAATGAGTAACATCCACATTGCAACTCATTTTTATTATTAACTTAAAATGCACAACAGATATCCCCTCACAAATTAATAACTCACCTTTAAAAATGCTTTTGAAGATTTAGAACAGTGTTAATCACACACCAGATTTTCTTAAGCAGAATCTCTGAAATGTACCTCAGACACTGCAACCACAAATGGCCCTGATTCCCTCTCATTTTCAACACATATCTCTGTACATAATCAATGAAATTTCTTCCCACACAAAGTCAAATCCAAACTAACATTTTAATTGGCTGTACATTTCAACACTTTCAAACTCACATAATGTTCAACCTTCCCCCACTGCTCTCTCTGCCTGTTACCATGGTAACTCTCCATAGACCACCTAACTAAACCCAAAAGGTGAAAAGTTAATCTCTCAATGTTGCAAACCAAAGCAGCAAGTGTGTTTGACTTCTCAATATTCCAGCATATCCTGTGCAATGTTCTTTTCAATGACTTTTTCTAAACCAATAGTAGTATTCCTTCTAAAAACCAGTAGTAGGCACCCTAGTTTTCAATGTTAAATTATCAGAAACCACCAATAATTTCTTTGTTTTTCAAGTGCACTGAATATCATCCACATTTTTTTCTAAACTCCATGTTTACAAACTGCCATTTAATTTCCAGAGACCATCTGAGTACAACCAGATCTGCCTTCAAGATGCTTAGAGTGTGGATGGTAGTACACAGTTTTATATTCTGGAGTGAAAGGTATGCAGCAATAGATGCTTTCTCAACCTTGATTTACCAAATGTGGATATTATGTGGATTGGCCAGAGAGGATTAAGATATCACCAATTGATGCCATTGGTAAAATCCTTTTTACATCTCCCACACCCTGACCTCATAATTGTGCACTCTGGTGGAAATGACCTGTGCACTTTGACTGGGGTAGGTCTGGAAATGCTTTTAAAGGACACCTTTGGCCAATTGATGTCACTTTTTCCACAAACTGCCTTTGTATATTCTAATATATACCAAAGGCAAAAATGGAACTGGTCCAACCAATATCGTCCGCAGATTGAGAAAGCAAGGAAGCATGTGAATAAGTCTGTTTCTGCTTTCCTCAGAGACTATGGTATGGGTTCTATATACCACAACAACTTGCGTTACAACATGCAAGGCATCTATAGGAGAGATGGTGTGCATTTTACAGATGAAGGGAACAGAGTCTTCCTTTTAAACTTTAGACTCTGCATCTGTACTTAATTGTAGGTACAAAAAACACTCAATGAACACAACGGCTCTTTTTAGAGTCACCCAACATCTAAACACACAAACTTGTTATTTGAATGTAATTTTTTTTGTTTTTTATTCTGGCGTGCGCGCACCTCGCAATTTTTTTTTTTTTTTTCCAAAAAGGTTTTTTTGGGCCATCGGGTTGGCCTAGGAGGTCAGGGAGTCTCTTCACTGACTCCTTTACCACGTTCTCCGCTTTCGTTTTTCACTCTCTTCTGAAACTACACAAAATGGCGGCTGGAGGGTGCACGCTACGTTAGCGCACCTCGCAATTTTTTTATTTATTTTTTAATTGGTTTTTTTACCCTTCGGGGTCCTTCAGGGACCCCCTGAGAAGGCCTCCCTGGAGTCTCTTCACTGCCTCCTTTACCACGTTCTCTGCTTTTGTTTATCACTCTCTTCTGAAACTACACAAAATGGCAGCTGTAGGTTGCGCGCTACGTGCGCGCACCTCGTGATTTTCTTTTTTTTCAAAATTTTTTTTTGCCCTTCGGGGTCCTTCAGGGACCCCCTGAGAAGCCTAGGGGGTCAGGGAGTCTCTTCACTGCCTCCTTTATGATGTTCTTCGCTTTCGTTTTTTACTCTCTTCTGAAACTACACAAAATGGCGGCTGTAGGTTGCGCGCTACGTGCGCGCACTTCACAATTTTTTTTTTTTTAAAACAAACTTTTTTTATCCTTCAGGGGTCCTTCACGGACCCCCTGAAAACACCTAGGAGGTCAGAAAGTCTCTACCCTGCCCCCTTTTCACGCTTTCCACTTTTAGCCTCTGCCTCGGACACAAAATGGCGGCCAACACTTCCTGATTTTGACCGATTGGAATGTTGGCACACGGCTGACAGTTAATCAGAATTCGGCTCGCGTACGCATGGGTGCGCGCACGGTGCGCGCCTATAGATATATACATTATTTCAAGCTCAATTTTCTCAACAACTACTGGAGGGATTTACACCATTTAAAGAAAAGGGCAATCTGCGAAAGAGACTCTACCTTTTTGCCAAATTTCTTGGAATTCCGTTCAGCTGTTCGGGCTGTAGCCGTGTCTAATCGTCCTATGGGAAATTGCATGGGGAAAACACGTTTTGGAACCCCGCTTTTTTCTCAGCCCCCACTTCACGAATCCCCCCAAAACTTTCAGGGAAGGAGCGGAGTGGAGCGGGCAATCTTCTTTGAGAAATTTGCGAATATTCATCAACCGGCGCCAAAGTTATTCCCAATAGAATGTTGCGGATTTCCTATGGAAACTAGGTCCTAACTATATATACCTACTGGCGACCGCCAGTAGGTAATATATATATATATATATATATTACCTACTGGCGGTCGCCAGTAGGTATATATAGTTAGGATTTTTTCTCTATGGGATTTTTGAAAATTCTATGTCTAATAACTTTGGCGTTTGTGGACGGAATTGGCTGAAATTTTCAGGAAAATGGCACATTTTGTTTCTGAGCAGCCCTTAAAAATTTGGGGGGGGTTCGTCAAGGGGGGGCCGAGAAAAAAGGGGGGTCCCAAAACGTGTTTTTAACATTGAGTTTTCCATAGGGCGGTTGGCCTCACTTTTAGCCCGAACGGCTGAATGGATTTGCACGAAACTTGGCAAAATTGTAGGGACTGGTAGCCCGATGTGCCTTTTGTAGGTCTCAATATATGTGCTACAGTGGATTTTGAGAAATTAACGTTTAAAAAAAGATATATATCTGTAACAGCGGACCGGGCAGCGCTCCAGTACGCGTACTTTTCGCGCAACGGAGCTTTGTGAAGCGAAGCTGATTGGTTCTCCGGCGTCTGTAAACATTCCAAACAGTCCGTAGCGGCCGCCATCTTGTCTCTCGGTAGGATCGAGAGAGAAGAGGAGGCCAAAGCGAAGGGGCAAATGACCATAAGGGGGCATAGTAGATCCTCGCTGACCCCCTAGGTTTGATGTGGAGGTTTTAAAAGGGCCCCGCGGGGCAAAAAAAATAAATAATAATAATAATCGAACGGCTGAATGGATTTGCACGAAACTTGGTAAAATATTAGGGACTGGTAGCCCGATGTGCCTTTGCTAGGTCTCAATATATGTGCTCCAGTGGATTTTGAGAAATTAACGTTCAAAAAAAATATATATCTGTAACAGCGCTCCGCTTCGCGTAACGGAGGTTTGCGAAGCTGATTGGTCATTCTGTCACTGGGCTATAGTTGGGCTACATCTGGCTGATATTTGGGCTACATTTGTTTTTTTTGTCTCTGGCGGCCATCTTTGGGCTACATTGGGCTTCATTGGGCTTCATTGGGCTACATTTGGGCTCCAACATATATATAGGCCAATGTAGCCCAATATATATTTTTCAAAGTTAATTTTCGTAAAAACCACTGGAGCATATATCTTGAGACATAGCAAAGGCACATCGGGCTACCAGTCCCTACAATTTTGCCAAGTTTCGTGGAAATCCATTCAGCCGTTCGAGCTAAAAGTGAGTCCAACCGCCCTATGGAAATGAAGGAAATGAATGGGTAATTTGTAATTAGCAAATAGCTCATCGCAAACTAGGAATGGTAAAGAATCGCTATTTATTCCTTAAAGTTCGCTATTTAGGAAATGCAAAAAACTTTGATGATACATATGGCGGTTCATCTCTAACAAGATAAGAAGCATAGGGATAGATTTATGATGACTGGCGCATCACCAGGGATGTGTTAGTCATTCTGTGCCGCTGTTCCGTCACCTATGGTGTGCTGCATTTACAATGCGGCGCATCATGGGGCAAAAACAGCACAGATGCGTGATGTATCTGTGCCGTAAAGGTGGCGCATTGCTGGAGTTGTATCGCAAGTGTGATGAAGCTCCAGCAGGGGTCGGGGGTGCCCCTGTCGCAGGGTTTCTGTTCTCACACAGAACTGTGGACAGAGGATTGGAACCTCGGCAAATTAGGGTGTCCCAAAACTCACCTTAGTAATCAAAAACCCCTTAGCAAGCTAGGTACAGTGTCACATTGGATATAACAAACTCTCAATGTTTAGACAATCCAGAATATGAACTTATAGTACCTCAGGATACGTGGAACTCATGAACAGTCGGTCGTTATATATTTCTTAGAAACCAGAACATGGAGTTAAGAAGAACACATGTGTATTTGAAATGTTTATTTACTAATGCCGTCTTCTCAGGCGTAGTATCTTAGATAATACAAGTACACATATTATCAGTAGCAAAATTACCAGCATAGTTACTAGTACATAAAAAGCGAATGGTGACAGTATGTTAACATGCTGTAAATGAATAAGAGTTAGCAACACTTATAAGCAGCCGCGGGCCGTGGAGGGAGTTACGGTGGGGCAGGGAGGCGGGGAGGGGGAGGGGCAGGGTGGAGAGGGCTCCACCCTGCCCCTCCCCCTCCCCGCCTCCCTGCCCCACCGTAACTCCCTCCACGGCCCGCGGCTGCTTATATCTCACCCTCCCTAATACACATATTATATTATTTGCTAAGAAGGTCTCTTTGTGTTGGTTTAGGGCGTGCCCATACTTTAGTGTCTTAGATTTGAAGGAATCACATCAGCATACACCAGCTCTCTCTTCATGTGAACCGCATCAACTGTTGTGTATGTGTGTTCGGCAAAGCAATATAAAACCCACCTCATGCCCAGAATTGGCAGAAGTTGCACTTATGTTATGAGTATGAAGTCGTGGAGATCAGACCTCATAACAATTCTGTATCGTGTTGTTCTTGAAACTTCAGCACTCGCTGTACAGATATAGTTTAACAAGCAAAGCAGATAGTAGAGCAATAACATATTATTCTCATGTAAACCACGATGAACTACTAGGTTGAAAGCTAAAGCAACAACTAAGTGTCGTGTGCAGAAGTTGCAAAAAAGGAAAAATGGCGTTTAAACCGGTAATGAGCCCATGCTAACTTAACACGGTGTAAAGATATCCAGGACCTAGATGACACCTCCCCATGATCCGGAAACGAACTGAATAAGATAATAGAAGTGCCATCTCATGAGAGCAGATTGCAAGTTTATATGTGGACGGTCCGCAAGGTAAAGCATTAAAAACTAGGAAAATTTAATGCTAAAGAAAAATAAAACAGCCAAGTACTTTATCGAGTCTTAAGCCAATAGGCAAGCTAAATAATAAAAACTTGACAAATAAGTCAATGAATTGTCAATGAAATGCTACTACTCAGCATATCAAACATGAAAAAGGTCTATGACATAACTGTGTATGCAAAATAAGCTGCAACAGCCTCCAATAGGAAGTCACCGTCTTCATCCGAAAAGAGTTCAGCCATCCAATTTAAAAGCGGAAAAGAACATACGTGCTCTCCCAGCACCGGATCCTCTATCACCATCAGAGGACAGCTCGGTGGGTTTTCAAGAAAGCTCTGTTCCAAGAAAGACTGTGTTGCCGCCAGTAAATTCCAGGGACCAATTAGTCCATGCATCAATGCCACAGCCATAATCCTTTCGCCAGGACAAACCAACTCGTGAGTAATGATAGGAGTCATCAGCTGATTAAAGTCGACGTCAGGAGAAACCGGTCCGCAGAGACACAAATCAATGGCCCAATCGAAATCACAGGTCAGGCAGTGAAATACAGGCTGGACACAGGTGAAGTAGGAGAATCGAAAAGATAATCCATATGCCGTGCTTAATATCGCCAACGGCATTGTGCCATAATATTCTAGCATGCGATTGCGGAACAGTGTCAGCAGCTGCAGGGCGGGAGCTTGCACAGGAGGGACATCCATATTTAAAAATGTAAAAAAGCACAAGAGCGTCCGCTGGTAATGCAAGTAAAAATGGGAATCCACAAAGCAGAGTGGAAAAAATAGAATGAAAGAAAGCAGGGATGACTCCAAAGATTTTCTCAAATGAAGTCACGAGACCACTGGTAACAACTTTAAAAAAGTGCGCCAGGGCCTTTGTGGAGGACGCGTTAAAGATAGTCCGAACCATCTTGCTGAAATGGAAAGGCAAATCTGTATTGAAAAGGGTCTGCACCTCTGTACGGGTGTTCGCTATGTGAAGCACGAAAGTTTCACGGGCCGAACTCAAGGCCACCTCTCTCTGAGACAAAAGAGCTCTTATTCTTGCCATGCCGTTGAAATCTGCTCCCAAGGTTGGTATTTGTGGCGAGATTGAAAACTCCCGATGTTCATGTGTGGGAGGAAATAGAACATTTCTGCAGCAAATAACCCGTTCACTTACTGTTACGATAAAAGGAATACTTTTAATTAACCCAGAACAATCTTCATTATTGAGCATCAAATAACTACCATTTTCCAACAACTTGAACGTGGGGATGATAGCAGGAACTGGCGTGCCTTGCAACACGCAAGCCATATTTGGTCGGTGTTTGTTGCATGAACCGTGTAACTGTATGTGCCTACACATTAGTGAATGATGTGGCGTCTCAGTGCATTCCTCTCCATTCAGATAAACTTCTTGATCATCTTTGAAACATCTGTATGTGTATGGAAGCGACCAGACTTCATGAAGAAAAGCACTACCTAAAGGTTCATAACGACCTATTGGTATATATTTCATACAATTTGAAAACTTATATAAAGCAAAAGGCAGCGTTATTAAACCGTGGATAAGGCACGTTGCCAAAAAACCCGCAATCCTCTGCTGATGATGTCACTGAGCATGTCATGAAGGATGTAATATGTGACATCATCAGCAGTGGATTACGGGTAATAGTATCTCTAGTTTACTCCCTTATAGCTGTCTTTCTTTTAACATAAGTGTCTGTTTCCTTCCCTTATACTTACTGTTCTTTTTTTTAAAAAAAAAATTTGGTTCACTTCCGGTTCGCGTACCGGCGAGCGAACTGGGAAGCGAACTACGAGAAATAGAGGTTGGCACAGTTCCAAATATTGTACCAATTTTTTAATAACGGGGAGGTAGTTCTGAAAAGAACTTTTTTTTTTATTGTTTTTGTTGTTTTATATTTTTTTAATTATTTTTCTGAACATTTTTTTACTTTTTTTGAATTTTTCTGAACAGTTTTATATTTTTTTGGGTTTTTCTTGGAGGGGGCAATGAAAACGATTCATTGTAAAGGGCTCAACAGGAGCAACAAAACAAAAAAAAAGTATTTATTATTTTGGGCGTTTCGTACAAACTTGCATATGATAGTCAATAGCTCTGTTGATCAGAGTGATGCTTCTTTCTCCGTAGCAAATGAATCCATTGCAATGTACGCAGACGTGTTTTACTTCACCAAATCTCATTTGTATATTTGGCACCGTCTCCCTGCCCTCTGGTCCCGTTACTTCTGGTACAACAGATCTTCTGGCCATAATAGGGAGATTATCTAGGTCGTTCCGAAACTGTGCAGCACTGTAGTTGTTAGGATGCCACCTAGTCATATGGCGATGCATTGTGTAGTTTCCGAAACTGTATTTTTTCTCGGTCCCTCTGGACAGTCTATCTTGACATATAAGGCAAGTTACGTATCTTGCATTTACTTTTTTCTGACCTTTGGGAATTTTAAAAAATTGCCAAATGAAGTTTTCTTTCCGGTGAGACGTCCTGGGCTCCTCAGGCAAAAACTGCCTCTCTTCGTGCTCGTCGTCCTGTTCCTCTTCTTCCTCTTCTTGTTGAATTATAACTTGAGCAGGTGGTCCACTCTTCCTTGGATGTGGTGGAGGTGGTGGGGAAGCACCAGCTGAAGCTACTAAAGAAGCCATTGCTCACTGGTAACAAAGGGTCTTTCTCTCACAATGATGAAAGTCAGAGTGAGGAAAGAAGGAGGGATTTTCATCATTTGGGAAAAACAAGAGTTCTCAACCAATGAAAAGTGTTCATTTTAGATTATATGACCTAGTCTTACATCATTAGGAAACCAAAAGTGAAATGAACCAATGAAAAGTGTTATTACCAAGTCACATGACCTGCTGTGTTTACGTTAAGCGCTTTGCAGGGCCTCCCGGTTTGCTTCCAGAAACCTGCGCTTTGCGACTCGCTTCGCGTACCAGTTCGCTAACGTAGCACGTCATATGACGTATCACGCGATAACGTGAAACGTCATGCGGACGGGAGGCGTCACGATGTTGTTTTCTAACGCGGCAGTTGCGGTAAAGAAACGTTTACCGGCTCGCGGTCTATTTCGCGGCATCAAGGTCAGCTAACGGGAAGCTTCCCGATTCGCGAAGCGGGAACGAAGAAAAAAAAATATTTTAAAAAAAAATTATTCATAAACATATAAAATATATTTTTGGATTTAAAGAAGAATACATTTTACAGCTACAGATATTAGCTGTTAAAAAACCAATGAAATTCACTGAAAAAACCATAGGTTATAGACCATATATAGTTAGGAATTAGCATTTACAAAACCTTGAAAATTCACTGAAAAAACCATAGGTTATAGACCATATATAGTTAGGAATTAGCATTTACAAAACCTTATTGTACTCACACAAAACCATTGAAATTCCATATATAGTTAGTTGCACTAACTATATATCGCGCACCCGCAATCCACTGCTGATGATGTCACATATTACATCATTCATGACATGGTCAGTGACATCACTGATGACATCACTGATGACATCTCAAATGACATCACTGATGACATCACTGATGACATCACTGATGACAACATCCAGTGACTGTATGTTTCTGTAAAGTTAAAATGTGTCTTACATATTGAAGAATGAGTGGAAGTATAAGTGTCTGGACAAAGGATTTAGTAGGTGCATGACTGAATGTATGAGTGAGTGATTAAATGTGTCTCACTGAGTGCATGGGTTAGTGACTAAACTGTCTTAATTTGTGCATCATTATGTCTGTTGTTCTGTAAACTGCTGCATGTGTTGATCAGTAGCTATATGATTAACTATATGGGTTACTGATTGATTGTCCAAGTATTTGTATGGGAGACTGAGTGTGTGTGTGGCTGGCTGGGAGGTGTGTGACTCTGTGCAGATCAATGTGTACTTGTATCAATGATTGTATAAGAAGGTAAGTATGTGTTAGTATATGTTTGAAAATGTAAGGTGCTCTATGTTTAACTGTATAGACAAGAAAATGGAAGTGTCATTGATTCTTTACAGGACTGACTAGGTGTGTGAGTAACTCCATGGATGAGTGGCAGACTGTGAGTGTCTGTATAGGTGTATGAGTGCATATGATAGTGTTGTAAAGATGAGTGATTGTATGTATGAATGATTGTATGGGTGAATGAGTGAAGGTGTGTGTAGACGTAGGAATCAGTGAGTGCGTATGTAGTAACTAGTATTGGTGTGTCAATGGTTTCAAAAATTATACTCTGTATTTAACACTGGGTGAAACAGAGGTTATATTAAAATGTGAGGAGATGCATTGTATTGTCACATGAATGATATCATCAGTGATGTGGTCATTGATGTCAAATGAGATGTCATCAGTGATGTCATCAGTGATGTCATTTGAGATGTCATCAGTGATGTCATCAGTGATGTCACTGACCATGTCATGAATGATGTAATATGTGACATCATCAGCAGTGGATTGCGGGTGCGCGATATATAGTTAGTGCAACTAACTATATATGGAATTTCAATGGTTTTGTGTGAGTAAAATAAGGTTTTGTAAATGCTAATTCCTAACTATATATGGTCTATAACCTATGGTTTTTTCAGTGAATTTTCAAGGTTTTGTAAATGCTAATTCCTAACTATATATGGTCTATAACCTATGGTTTTTTCAGTGAATATATATATATATATATATATATATATATATATATATATATATATATATATATATATTATCTACTGGCGATAGCCAGTAGGTATATATAGTTAGGATTGTTTTCCATAGGGAAATCGCAACATTCTCTTGGGAATAACGTTGGCGCCGGTTAAGGAATCTTCCTGAAATGTTCCTTAACTTTGCCTCGCGGCGCTCCGCTCCTTCCCTGAAAGTTTGGGGGGGATTCGTCAAGCGGGGGCCGAGATAAAAGGGGGGTCCCAAAACGTGTTTTCCCCATGTTAATTTCCATAGGGCGGTTGGACTCACTTTTAGCCCGAACGGCTGAATGGTTTTCCACCAAACTTGGCAAAATTGTAGGGACTGGTAGCCCGATGTGCCTTTGCTATGTCTCAAGATATGTGCTCCAGTGGTTTTTACGAAAATGAACTTTGAAAAAATATATATTGGGCTACATTGGGCTATATATATGTTAGAGCCCAAATGTAGCCCAATGTAGCCCAATGTAGCCCAAAGATGGCCACCAGGGACAAAAAAAACAAATGTAGCCCAAATGTCAGCCAGATGTAGCCCAACTATAGCCCAATGACAGAATGTCCCAGAGTGTTCTAAAGAACAACTAGAGCGCTAACAGTCTTACTTATGACAAAAGTATGGCGCACCTGAAGTCATCTTGATTGGAATAAAGTGTTAACACTTAAAACATTTAATTTGCAAAGGAACAAAATGAGGGGGTTCATTTTGCCATAGAAATTATGATTAGTGCTGAAGAAAGAAAAATTAGGGCACATTTTGAGTGACTTCTCAAATCCTCTTATATTTCATTAAAGAAATTCTGATATGCAGTCTCCCAAGATGGCCACCAGAGACAAAAGAGCCCAAATGTAGCCCAAATATCAGCCAGATGTAGCCCAACTATAGCCCAATGACAGAATGTCCCAGAGTGTTCTAAAGAACAACTAGAATGCTAACAGTCTTACTTATGATAAAAGTATGGCACACCTGAAGTCATCTTGATTGGAATAAAGTGGTAACACTTAATACATTTAATTTGAAAAGGAACAAAATGAGGGGTTTCATTTTGACATAGAAATGTTATATATATATATATTCACTGAAAAAACCATAGGTTGCACACCAGTTATAGTTAGGAATTAGCATTTAAAAAACCTTTGAAATTCACTGAAAAAACCATAGGTTTCACACCAGTTATAGTTAGCTGGAAATTGTACTCGCATAAAACCATTGAAATTCCCACGTTATAGTTAGTTGGACTCACTATAACTTGCACGTCTGCAATGCACTGCTGATGGCGTCACATATTACATCACTCATGCATATATTTAAATATTTAAACATTACTCGCTAATATATGTAGTCACTAAGATACACTTAATAAGCCAGTTAACCAATCAATATTTTTTTAAAAGCACTGAAAAAAACATAGGTTTCAGGCCTTATATAGTTAGGAATTAGCATTTAAAAAACCTTTGAAATTCACTGAAAAAACCATAGGTTTGATGCCTTATATAGTTAGGAATTACATTTAAAAAACCTTTGAAATTCACTGAAAAAACCATAGGTTTCAGGCCTTATATAGTTAGGAATCAGCATTTAAAAAAACCTTTGAAATTCACTGAAAAATCCATAGGCTTCAGGAGTTATACAGTTAGGAATTCGTTTTTAAAAAACCTTTGAAATTCACTCAAAAAACTATAAGTTTTAGTGGTGTTATAGTTAGCTGGACATTTTACTCATACAAAACCAATGAAATTGCTCCTATATAGTTAGTTGTACTAACTATATTTCGCGCACCCGCAATCCACTGCTGATGATGTCACATATTAGATCATTCATGACATGGTCAGTGACATCACTGATGACATCTCAAATGACATCACTGATATATATATATATATATATATCCAAGAACACTTCCCAACAAAAGAAAGTCTGGGCCACTTAGGGGGAACACAGCCGAGAATCTTTATTGCAGGAAAGCACAATAGCGCGGATGGGCGGATGCATTTCAGCCTTGTGGCCTCTTCAGCGCCCAGCGTGTTTCACAGGAGAATAATGCGCCGCTCACCAGTTCTGCCCCACCCAGTTCAGGTATATGCTGTGGTTAGCTCCTCCCCCAAACTGTGATCCGTATCACCTGCTTGGGTCCTCTTGGGGGACACAAGGAGATCTTGTTTGTGGCAGGCAGTGCGGGACACGAGGAGAGAGCTGCCAAACAGTCCTGCTATTCCCGCAGAAATGTGGTGATCCTGGCAATTTGCTGCATGCTGGGATCAGTAGTTCAGAAAAGGGGGTGGTGATGAACAGAGTGCCTGAATTAAGCACACCACTCTTACCCAGTCCAGGTCTGCCCTGTTCCCATGATGCACTGGGCCAGGGACAGACTAATTTGCATATAGCCAGGTTCTGAGCTGGGATGGGGCAGTGAGATAAATAACGGTGATGGATCAAGCCCTGATCTTTGGACTGGGTAAGAGTGGTCTGCTTAATTCAGACACTCTGTTCATCACCACCCCCTTTTCTGAATCGTTTTTGGCCACTATAGGTGTGGCAGGGTATACTCAGACATGAGTCCCTTTCTCACTGCTCCATCAGGATTCAAGCAAGCCGGGCCGAAGAGGCTGAAATGCCAGAAACCGGTCCCCGGTAGCTTGTCTCCTTTCTGGTGAAGAATTGGCTTGGTAGTTTGGTCTGCCCTGTTCCCATGATGCACTGGGCCAGGGACAGACTAATTTGCATATAGCCAGGTTCTGAGCTGGGATGGGGCAGTGAGATAAATAACGGTGATGGATCAAGCCCTGATCTTTGGACTGGGTAAGAGTGGTCTGCTTAATTCAGACACTCTGTTCATCACCACCCCCTTTTCTGAATCGTTTTTGGCCACTAAAGGTGTGGCAGGGTATACTCAGACATGAGTCCCTTTCTCACTGCTCCATCAGGATTCAAGCAAGCCGGGCCGAAGAGGCTGAAATGCCAGAAACCGGTCCCCGGTAGCTTGTCTCCTTTCTGGTGAAGAATTGGCTTGGTAGTTTGGTCTGCCCTGTTCCCATGATGCACTGGGCCAGGGACAGACTAATTTGCATATAGCCAGGTTCTGAGCTGGGATGGGGCAGTGAGATAAATAACGGTGATGGATCAAGCCCTGATCTTTGGACTGGGTAAGAGTGGTCTGCTTAATTCAGACACTCTGTTCATCACCACCCCCTTTTCTGAATCGTTTTTGGCCACTATAGGTGTGGCAGGGTATACTCAGACATGAGTCCCTTTCTCACTGCTCCATCAGGATTCAAGCAAGCCGGGCCGAAGAGGCTGAAATGCCAGAAACCGGTCCCCGGTAGCTTGTCTCCTTTCTGGTGAAGAATTGGCTTGGTAGTTTGGTCTGCCCTGTTCCCATGATGCACTGGGCCAGGGACAGACTAATTTGCATATAGCCAGGTTCTGAGCTGGGATGGGGCAGTGAGATAAATAGCGGTGATGGATCAAGCCCTGATCTTTGGACTGGGTAAGAGTGGTCTGCTTAATTCAGACACTCTGTTCATCACCACCCCCTTTTCTGAATAGTTTTTGGCCACTATAGGTGTGGCAGGGTATACTCAGACATGAGTCCCTTTCTCACTGCTCCATCAGGATTCAAGCAAGCCGGGCCGAAGAGGCTGAAATGCCAGAAACCGGTCCCCGGTAGCTTGTCTCCTTTCTGGTGAAGAATTGGCTTGGTAGTTTGGTCTGCCCTGTTCCCATGATGCACTGGGCCAGGGACAGACTAATTTGCATATAGCCAGGTTCTGAGCTGGGATGGGGCAGTGAGATAAATAACGGTGATGGATCAAGCCCTGATCTTTGGACTGGGTAAGAGTGGTCTGCTTAATTCAGACACTCTGTTCATCACCACCCCCTTTTCTGAATCGTTTTTGGCCACTATATGTGTGGCAGGGTATACTCAGACATGAGTCCCTTTCTCACTGCTCCATCAGGATTCAAGCAAGCCGGGCCGAAGAGGCTGAAATGCCAGAAACCGGTCCCCGGTAGCTTGTCTCCTTTCTGGTGAAGAATTGGCTTGGTAGTTTGGTCTGCCCTGTTCCCATGATGCACTGGGCCAGGGACAGACTAATTTGCATATAGCCAGGTTCTGAGCTGGGATGAGGCAGTGAGATAAATAACGGTGATGGATCAAGCCCTGATCTTTGGACTGGGTAAGAGTGGTCTGCTTAATTCAGACACTCTGTTCATCACCACCCCCTTTTCTGAATCGTTTTTGGCCACTATAGGTGTGGCAGGGTATACTCAGACATGAGTCCCTTTTTCACTGCTCCATCAGGATTCAAGCAAGCCGGGCCGAAGAGGCTGAAATGCCAGAAACCGGTCCCCGGTAGCTTGTCTCCTTTCTGGTGAAGAATTGGCTTGGTAGTTTGGTCTGCCCTGTTCCCATGATGCACTGGGCCAGGGACAGACTAATTTGCATATAGCCAGGTTCTGAGCTGGGATGGGGCAGTGAGATAAATAACGGTGATGGATCAAGCCCTGATCTTTGGACTGGGTAAGAGTGGTCTGCTTAATTCAGACACTCTGTTCATCACCACCCCCTTTTCTGAATCGTTTTTGGCCACTATAGGTGTGGCAGGGTATACTCAGACATGAGTCCCTTTCTCACTGCTCCATCAGGATTCAAGCAAGCCGGGCCGAAGAGGCTGAAATGCCAGAAACCGGTCCCCGGTAGCTTGTCTCCTTTCTGGTGAAGAATTGGCTTGGTAGTTTGGTCTGCCCTGTTCCCATGATGCACTGGGCCAGGGACAGACTAATTTGCATATAGCCAGGTTCTGAGCTGGGATGGGGCAGTGAGATAAATAACGGTGACGGATCAAGCCCTGATCTTTGGACTGGGTAAGAGTGGTCTGCTTAATTCAGACACTCTGTTCATCACCACCCCCTTTTCTGAATCGTTTTTGGCCACTAAAGGTGTGGCAGGGTATACTCAGACATGAGTCCCTTTCTCACTGCTCCATCAGGATTCAAGCAAGCCGGGCCGAAGAGGCTGAAATGCCAGAAACCGGTCCCCGGTAGCTTGTCTCCTTTCTGGTGAAGAATTGGCTTGGTAGTTTGGTCTGCCCTGTTCCCATGATGCACTGGGCCAGGGACAGACTAATTTGCATATAGCCAGGTTCTGAGCTGGGATGGGGCAGTGAGATAAATAACGGTGATGGATCAAGCCCTGATCTTTGGACTGGGTAAGAGTGGTCTGCTTAATTCAGACACTCTGTTCATCACCACCCCCTTTTCTGAATCGTTTTTGGCCACTATAGGTGTGGCAGGGTATACTCAGACATGAGTTCCTTTCTCACTGCTCCATCAGGATTCAAGCAAGCCGGGCCGAAGAGGCTGAAATGCCAGAAACCGGTCCCCGGTAGCTTGTCTCCTTTCTGGTGAAGAATTGGCTTGGTAGTTTGGTCTGCCCTGTTCCCATGATGCACTGGGCCAGGGACAGACTAATTTGCATATAGCCAGGTTCTGAGCTGGGATGGGGCAGTGAGATAAATAACGGTGATGGATCAAGCCCTGATCTTTGGACTGGGTAAGAGTGGTCTGCTTAATTCAGACACTATGTTCATCACCACCCCCTTTTCTGAATCGTTTTTGGCCACTATAGGTGTGGCAGGGTATACTCAGACATGGGTCCCTTTCTCACTGCTCCATCAGGATTCAAGCAAGCCGGGCCGAAGAGGCTGAAATGCCAGAAACCGGTCCCCGGTAGCTTGTCTCCTTTCTGGTGAAGAATTGGCTTGGTAGTTTGGTCTGCCCTGTTCCCATGATGCACTGGGCCAGGGACAGACTAATTTGCATATAGCCAGGTTCTGAGCTGGGATGGGGCAGTGAGATAAATAACGGTGATGGATCAAGCCCTGATCTTTGGACTGGGTAAGAGTGGTCTGCTTAATTCAGACACTCTGTTCATCACCACCCCCTTTTCTGAATCGTTTTTGGCCACTATAGGTGTGGCAGGGTATACTCAGACATGAGTCCCTTTCTCACTGCTCCATCAGGATTCAAGCAAGCCGGGCCGAAGAGGCTGAAATGCCAGAAACCGGTCCCCGGTAGCTTGTCTCCTTTCTGGTGAAGAATTGGCTTGGTAGTTTGGTCTGCCCTGTTCCCATGATGCACTGGGCCAGGGACAGACTAATTTGCATATAGCCAGGTTCTGAGCTGGGATGGGGCAGTGAGATAAATAACGGTGATGGATCAAGCCCTGATCTTTGGACTGGGTAAGAGTGGTCTGCTTAATTCAGACACTCTGTTCATCACCACCCCCTTTTCTGAATCGTTTTTGGCCACTATAGGTGTGGCAGGGTATACTCAGACATGAGTCCCTTTCTCACTGCTCCATCAGGATTCAAGCAAGCCGGGCCGAAGAGGCTGAAATGCCAGAAACCGGTCCCCGGTAGCTTGTCTCCTTTCTGGTGAAGAATTGGCTTGGTAGTTTGGTCTGCCCTGTTCCCATGATGCACTGGGCCAGGGACAGACTAATTTGCATATAGCCAGGTTCTGAGCTGGGATGGGGCAGTGAGATAAATAACGGTGATGGATCAAGCCCTGATCTTTGGACTGGGTAAGAGTGGTCTGCTTAATTCAGACACTCTGTTCATCACCACCCCCTTTTCTGAATCGTTTTTGGCCACTATAGGTGTGGCAGGGTATACTCAGACATGAGTCCCTTTCTCACTGCTCCATCAGGATTCAAGCAAGCCGGGCCGAAGAGGCTGAAATGCCAGAAACCGGTCCCCGGTAGCTTGTCTCCTTTCTGGTGAAGAATTGGCTTGGTAGTTTGGTCTGCCCTGTTCCCATGATGCACTGGGCCAGGGACAGACTAATTTGCATATAGCCAGGTTCTGAGCTGGGATGGGGCAGTGAGATAAATAACGGTGATGGATCAAGCCCTGATCTTTGGACTGGGTAAGAGTGGTCTGCTTAATTCAGACACTCTGTTCATCACCACCCCCTTTTCTGAATCGTTTTTGGCCACTATAGGTGTGGCAGGGTATACTCAGACATGAGTCCCTTTCTCACTGCTCCATCAGGATTCAAGCAAGCCGGGCCGAAGAGGCTGAAATGCCAGAAACCGGTCCCCGGTAGCTTGTCTCCTTTCTGGTGAAGAATTGGCTTGGTAGTTTGGTCTGCCCTGTTCCCATGATGCACTGGGCCAGGGACAGACTAATTTGCATATAGCCAGGTTCTGAGCTGGGATGGGGCAGTGAGATAAATAACGGTGATGGATCAAGCCCTGATCTTTGGACTGGGTAAGAGTGGTCTGCTTAATTCAGACACTCTGTTCATCACCACCCCCTTTTCTGAATCGTTTTTGGCCACTATAGGTGTGGCAGGGTATACTCAGACATGAGTCCCTTTCTCACTGCTCCATCAGGATTCAAGCAAGCCGGGCCGAAGAGGCTGAAAGGCCAGAAACCGGTCCCCGGTAGCTTGTCTCCTTTCTGGTGAAGAATTGGCTTGGTAGTTTGGTCTGCCCTGTTCCCATGATGCACTGGGCCAGGGACAGACTAATTTGGATATAGCCAGGTTCTGAGCTGGGATGGGGCAGTGAGATAAATAACGGTGATGGATCAAGCCCTGATCTTTGGACTGGGTAAGAGTGGTCTGCTTAATTCAGACACTCTGTTCATCACCACCCCCTTTTCTGAATCATTTTTGGCCACTATAGGTGTGGAAGGGTATACTCAGACATGAGTCCCTTTCTCACTGCTCCATCAGGATTCAAGCAAGCCGGGCCGAAGAGGCTGAAATGCCAGAAACCGGTCCCCGGTAGCTTGTCTCCTCTCTGGTGAAGAATTGGCTTGGTAGTTTGGTCTGCCCTGTTCCCATGATGCACTGGGCCAGGGACAGACTAATTTGCATATAGCCAGGTTCTGAGCTGGGATGGGGCAGTGAGATAAATAACGGTGATGGATCAAGCCCTGATCTTTGGACTGGGTAAGAGTGGTCTGCTTAATTCAGACACTCTGTTCATCACCACCCCCTTTTCTGAATCGTTTTTGGCCACTATAGGTGTGGCAGGGTATACTCAGACATGAGTCCCTTTCTCACTGCTCCATCAGGATTCAAGCAAGCCGGGCCGAAGAGGCTGAAAGGCCAGAAACCGGTCCCCGGTAGCTTGTCTCCTTTCTGGTGAAGAATTGGCTTGGTAGTTTGGTCTGCCCTGTTCCCATGATGCACTGGGCCAGGGACAGACTAATTTGCATATAGCCAGGTTCTGAGCTGGGATGGGGCATTGAGATAAATAACGGTGATGGATCAAGCCCTGATCTTTGGACTGGGTAAGAGTGGTCTGCTTAATTCAGACACTCTGTTCATCACCACCCCCTTTTCTGAATCGGGATCAGTAGTTCGTCATTACATCAGAGGACCCAAGCAGGTGATACGGATCACAGTTTGGGGGAGGAGGTAACCACAGCATATACCTGAACTGGGTGGGGCAGAACTGGTGAGCGGCGCATTATTCTCCTGTGAAACACGCTGGGCGCTGAAGAGGCCACAAGGCTGAAATGCATACGCCCATCCGCGCTATTGTGCTTTCCTGCAATAAAGATTCTCGGCTGTGTTCCCCCTAAGTGGCCCCAGACTTTCTTTTGTTGGGAAGTGTTCTTGGACATATATATATATATATATATATATATATATATATACATATATATATATATATATATATATATATATATATATATATATATCCAAACACGAATTGCCTCCCAACTTGAACCGGGACCCAGAAGGGCGGTTAGTGAGGCTGGCGCGGGGCTTCCAGTTAATAATACATTCACATCCCTCCTTCGGAAAAAGAGGCACACTGACTCTGGCTGGATTGCTGTAATATCCTTTAATATGTGGAACAGCACGAGGGTAATAGGCGTCCTTTTCCCAACGTTTCTGCTTCTGCAAGCCTTGATCACGGGAGGAGTCTCTGACTTTCAAATGACCCACGTGATTCTTTTAATCACCGCAGGCCGAATTCTTTTGCAGAGAGCGCAGGGGGAAATAAAGTGACATTTAAAAGGGAAGCGCTTCAATTTGCGTGTGACTTTCCTCTTTTCTTGTCTGTCCCCAAGCGCTGTAACACAGTCAGCCCAATTACACAGTTCGTTTTTCCATTTCTCCACTCACTTTGGAATTACAGCCCCTAGTCGCAGCATCCAGAAATCTTTCCTTCAGCTCCCAACTCGCCGCAGACTGGAAGGGAAATCCCAGAGGGCAAGCCGGCCCGGAATTTAATAATGAGACATCACAGCGAATGCATTTCGGCATCTAGCCTTCTTCAGCGCCCGGAATTTAATAATGAGACATCACAGCGAATGCATTTCGGCATCTAGCCTTCTTCAGCGCCCTAGATGATTTCAACAACAGTCGGAATGGCATTCGCCTCACTTTCAATGTCCTGTTTCATTCGGATTGGATGAGTATCCGCCCCGCCCCGGTAGTTCTACTGCACACCTGTGGCAATCCTCAAAGCGTCGAGGAACTGCTGATCCCAGAATCCAATGTGCGGAGCCTGGTAAGTAATGCAGGGGGAAATTCAAAATAAGTGTTCGTATTTTCAGGACTTTGTGAACCGCTGCCATCAATGTTCCGTATGGTCTGTTGCATGTACATTCCCCCTCGGGTCCCCCAGACTGCATACCATCACCAACTGGTGTAGTTTATAGCGGGGGCAGGAGACAATGCATCCCGCCCGGCGTGGAGTTGGATAACTCCCTCACGCCTCCTCCGTCTTCTAGCCGTAACAGGGGCCACGGTAATCCAATAACTTGGTGAGAAAAGAGCCAAAGCAGTTCCAGAAAAGACCGGGCCAACTAAACATGCGGGGGGCCTCTGTAGCACGACTCTGGCACTCGTGCAAAATATCCACAGCAACCTCCTCAAAGAAAAGGCAGAGGCCAGCATTGGGAGACACCACGGAGGAATTTAATAATGAAACATCACAGCGAATGCATTTCGGCACGTTGCCTTCTTCAGCGCCCTAGATGATTTCAACAACAGTCGGAATGGCATTCGCCTCACTTACAATGTCCTGTTTCATTCGGATTGGATGAGTATCCGCCCCGCCTCCGGTAGTTCTACTGCACACATGTGGCAATCCTCGAAGCGTCGAGGAACTGCTGATCCCAGAATCCAATGTGCGGAGCCTGGTAAGTAATGCAGGGGGAAATTCAAAATAACTGTTCGAATTTTCAGGACTTCGTGAACCGCTGCCATCAATGTTCCGTATGGTCTGTTGCATGTACATTCCCCCTCGGGTCCCCCAGACCACATACCATCACGCACTGGTGTAGTTTCAACGGGGGCAGGAGACAATGCATCCCGCCCGGCGTGGAGTTGGATAACTCCCTCACCGCCTCCTCCATCTTCCAGTCGTGACAGGGGCCACGGTAATCCAATAACTTGCTGAGAAAAGAGCCGAAGCAGTTCCAGAAAAGACCGGGCCAACTAAACATGCGGGGGCCTCTGTAGCACGACTCTGGCACTCGTGCAAAATATCTACAGCAACCTCCTCAAAGAAAAGGCAGAGGCCAGCATTGGGAGACACCACGGAGGAATTTAATAATGAAACATCACAGCCAATGCATTTCGGCATCTAGCCTTCTTCAGCGCCCTAGATGATTTCAACAACAGTCGGAATGGCATTCGCCTCACTTTCAATGTCCTGTTTCATTCGGATTGGATGAGTATCCGGCCCGCCCCCGGTAGTTCTACTGCACACCTGTGGCAATCCTCGAAGCGTCGAGGAACTGCTGATCCCAGAATCCAATGTGCGGAGCCTGGTAAGTAATGCAGGGTGAAATTCAAAATAAGTGTTCGTATTTTCAGGACTTTGTGAACCGCTGCCATCAATGTTCCGTATGGTCTGTTGCATGTACATTCCCCCTCGGGTCCCCAGACCGCATACCATCATGAACTGGTGTAGTTTCAGCAGGGGCAGGAGACAATGCATCCCGCCCGGCGTGGAGTTGGATAACTCCCTCACCGCCTCCTCCGTCTTCCAGTCGTGACAGGGGCCACAGTAATCCTATAACTAGGTGAGAAAACAGCCGAAGCAGTTCCAGAAAAGACCGGGCCAACTAAACATGCGTGGGCCTCTGTAGCACGACTCTGGCACTTGTGCAAAATATCCACAGCAACCTCCTCAAAGAAAAGGCAGAGGCCAGCATTGGGAGACACCACAGAGGAATTTAATAATGAAACATCACAGCCAATCCATTTCGGCATCTAGCCTTCTTCAGCGCCCTAGATGATTTCAACAACAGTCGGAATGGCATTCGCCTCACTTTCAATGTCCTGTTTCATTCGGATTGGATGAGTATCCGCCCCGCCCCCGGTAGTTCTACTGCACACCTGTGGCAATCCTCGAAGCATCGAGGAACTGCTGATCCCAGAATCCAATGTGCAGAGCCTGGTAAGTAATGCAGGTGGAAATTCAAAATAAGTGTTCGAATTTTCAGGACTTCGTGAACCGCTGCCATCAATGTTCCGTATGGTCTGTTGCATGTACATTCCCCCTCGGGTCCCCCAGACCGCATACCATCACGAACTGATGTAGTTTCAGCGGGGGCAGGAGACAATATATATATTACCTACTGGCGGTTGCCAGTAGGTAGATATAGTTAGGACCTAGTTTCCATTGGAAATACGCAATATTCTATTGGGAATAACTTTGGCGCCGGTTGATGAATCTTTGTGAATTTCTCAAAGAAGATGGCCCGCTCCGCTCTGCTCCTTCCCTGAAAGTTTTGGGGGGATTCGTGAAGTGGGGGCTGAGAAAAAAGGGGGGTCCCAAAATGTGTTTTCCCCATGTTATTTTTCCAAAGGACGATTAGACACGGCTACAGCCCGATCGGCTGAACGGAATTACAAGAAATTTGGCAAAATGGTAGAGTCTGATTCGCAGATCACCCTTTTGTTTAAATGGTGTAAATCCCTCCATTTGAGATGTCATCAGTGATGTCACTGACCATGTCATGAATGATGTTATTCGTGACATCATCAGCAGTGGATTGTGGGCGAGCGAGATATAGTTAGTTATATCGGAGGAATTTCAATGGTTTTGTATGAGTGAAATGTCCAGCTAACTATAACACCCCTAAAATCTACAGTTTTTTCAGTAAATTTCTAAGGTTTTTTAAATGCTAATTCCTAACTATATCAGGCCTGAAACCTATGTTTTTTTCAGTGCATTTATATATATATATATATAAATATACACACACACACATATATATATATATATATATATATATACATATATATATATATATATATATATATGCGAAAACTCCAAACAACACCACTTCCGAATCAGACGGGAGTCAGATCGGCGAGGTCACAGAGGAGCCGGACCACCAAATGCCCTTCACAGGTTCTTTCTTTATTGCAAAATTGTCGGTAGGCAAGAGGGCACTACGCGTTTCGGGCTTGAAAAGCCCTTGTTCACATGCAAGTGAGCCAGTTTGAATTTTTTGATTTTATAATGCAGTGCACACCCAATCAGCCCGCCCAGTCACATGATGTCAGAGGGTCATAAAAATGAAAGACATACTACTCCTATCTGTAGGAGTATAGTGCAAACTACAGGATTTTTTTAAAATTCACAAATAGTGTGTATATCAACTAAAACGTCATTCTTCAAGGCAACATACAGCTAAATACAACACTATGCAATAATTGTGCAATATAGACCCACACATATTATTTGTAAGAATTCCATATACTCAATTTCGGGATAAATCCATTAATAAAAAAACGTAAATTTCACACATGGTATATTTAGAGTGACTGGAGGATCCTAGGCTGATCCATAAGTGCAAATATGTACAAATTTGACTGGTTCCAAGCCTGCGTCAAGTGGAGTATATTAAAGTGCATAAGGGAATAAGGGGAATGGGGATAAAGTGCTGAACCTACATATTGCAAAGTATCCTGTGTATTCAATGCATAAATGCAATCTTGACAGTTAGAGATAGGACACTGTCCTTCTATATATCTCTTAAAAAACTGTAAAAACATTTAATACTATCATAAAACTACAATATGTAAAATTCCTTATAGCTAAAAACACCCAGTGTAAAAAAGTGCTAATAAATATCATACAAAATTTGATAAAAGGTGTTTGCTAGATGTTAAATAACAATCAGTATATATTTACAAAATTGGAGAAGGTAAGGAGCTAAGTCTATTGGCAGAAGAGTGGCCAACAAGGGACTTGACTGGCCACGCAACTGGCTAACTGGACAAGTGCTATCTCTGGTCACCTGGGAGAGTATATTTGGCCTACTAGATAACAGGGAACCTGACTATCTAGAGGGGTTTACTCCTAGAATCAATAAGAATGCTGGAGACTCAGTATACAAAGAAGGATAGCATATCACAAGAAATGGCGAAGATCCTCTGTAATGTTAAGCCCATTCGGCCATTTACTGTCATATTCGAGGATCATTCGTGACTCTAGTTGACGAAGTTGGAGCTCACAGTTGCCACCTCGCCTTGGTTTGGGGACTGAGGCCACTACATAGTATGTTAGGCAATTGATATCTTTGTTGTGTGAGCTCAAAAAATGGCGTGCCACCGGATATGCAGGATCTGAATGTAAAATGGCCCGAATGTGCTGTAAAATCCTAACATGTACTGGCTGTTTAGTGCTGCCTACGTAATTGAGGCCACAGGTACATGTCAGTACGTATACTGCATATTCCGTTTTGCATGTGTGCTGGCCTTTAATTGGAATCTCAATATCACTGAAGGGGGTTTTATAGTGTGTCTTATTAATTCCGAAATTACATGCTCTACAAGTAGAGCATTTCCGGAATCCCTCCTTAATTAGCCAGTTTGGTTTAAGTTTGAGCTCAGGACTACTCTGGTCGAGCACAGCACCCATACTGAGTGCCCGACGAAAGGTGACCAGGGGTTTGTCAGGAAGCATGCTACCTAGTACACTGTCAGTTAGTATAGTGGGCCAGTGGTGGTTGATTATTTGCCTTATCCTGTTTTGTTGGCTACTGTAATCAGTGATAAATCTGGGACATTCCTGTTTGGTGATATCTGATGTCTCATCAGGCAATTCAGTATTCCCAGAAGCTTGACTTAATAGACTGGCCCGTGTTCTGCCCTGGGATTTCACTAGCACTTGGTTAAACATTTTTTCTGTGTACCCTCGGGCTTTCATGCGGCTGCGCAAATCATTAACACATATCTCAAAGTCAGTAGCAGCACTACATATTCTTTTCAACCTGAGAATTTCTCCATAGGGAATACTTTGGATCGTGTGCCTGGGGTGTAAACTAGAGGCATGGAGGGTAGTGTTGCCCGCAGTGCTTTTGCGATGGAGAGTTGTCTGCACCCTGCTATGATCGTCAATATAAACAGTGACATCCAAAAATTCCGCTTGTTTAGTGCTCATTCTAGAAGTAAATCTAAGGTTAAATGGATTGTCATTGATTGCATCAATAAAAGCACAGGCTTCTGTTTCATCACCTTGCCAAACTATAAAAATATCATCGATATAGCGAAGGTATCGAACAATTTTTTCTCGCATATATATATATATATATATATATGTATATATATATATATATAAGCTTCAACTCGCAAAAGACACCGCCTGAGAGCGGAAATCACGGGCGTAGACCAGCTTAAGTTTCCAGCATTATTTTATTATCTCCCACATTAGTCCAGACGTGTTTCGGCCGTCCAAGCGGCCTTGATCACCTGATCATGCGCAGAGACTACCCCAAATTTAAAGTGAAAGTGCATCACATTTTTTCTCACATTTTGCATGGACATAGACAAGTTACTATCGGGTTTTAATACCTTCACATTTTCTTATTTTACTATTTTTGACCACAGCCTCTATTCTGGATATTTTATAAATAACTGCCTAAATGCATACAGAATAATTTATCCATTCAAGAAAAACTATTTTTCTTAGACTTAGAGGCTGACCAAAATAAAGAAGTTATTTGCATAAATGCTTATACATTGTCTCTTTAGTGTCCAACTCTTGTGATGCATTGAAAAATTCAAACGTAATAAGTGCTCACCTCTATTTGTAATAAACTATAACTTATATATGCAATGATAAACATAACTTGAAACATTTTACCGTCACTAAACTGGAATTACCCCAAGCAATAATCTTATCATAGTTAAGACAAATTGATACACCAATAAACTATAGTATATTCTTTGTAGCTTTCCAGAAAACATTCAATTTAAAAATTCATTGAAAGATAAAGTGCTATCGTGCTACAGTACTATGTTCTCTGATGGATTCAATTAAAATTTCATTGAAGAATAAAGTGCCATGGTGCAACAGTACTATGAATGAAAGTGACATGTCCCTGGGTATTTAGTAGTAAAGTGACTAATGCCTTCAAAGTGCAAAACAGAAACAAGATGGGGATTCCATAGGGATAGTGAACAATGTCTGCATAACTAATGATAATGCAGATACACAAATTAGTTGGTTCATTGGTGTGCAAAGTTGCTGAGCAAATAAGTAAATCTCCTCAATATAAATAAATAAGCTTCACCCTGTGACACTATTAAAAACAATCAGTAAAAAGGCACCTAGATAAAAACTACCCAAATGTCTAAAAAACAATCATAAAAAACAGTGTTCATAAAAGGTATTTGCTAAAAGGGGTTGTCATTGTATTCATTAACCATTTTACCCACTAACAGGTTGACATTGACTGTTTTTCAGGGGTTCAGTTGATCTAAAACATAGCGTTCAGTTTACCTTAAACATACAGATGTCCATGTGAAGCAACGGGGCATTTCTGGATTCCAATGTATCTCTGTATTCTTAATCACAAAAATGTATGGAGATCCTCTGTTGCATTTAGCCCTCCAGGCCATTTTGAGTCAAACTCTAATATATAACTCGTTTCTGTTCGTCTAAGCTTTGCTTCTCTGTCCCCTCCTCTGTTAGTCATTGGTATTGACTCTATGGCATAATATTTTAGATATTTGGGGTTGCTATCATGTACGGCCTGGAAGTGTCTTGCAACAGGATAATTTTGATCTTTATTTGTGATCGCCCTCAGATGCTGTAAGATTCTTTTGTGCACAGCCAGTTTGGTGCTACCTACATACTTTAACTGGCAATCGCATTCCAGGACATACACACAATACTCTGTTTTACAAGTAAGGTGTTGTTTTATTTCTCTGTTTGTCCAGGAAAATGCTGTTTTGTAGGTTTTAGTATTGGTGCCAAACTGGAAAGCTCTGCATGTCAAGCATTTATAAAAACCCTTTCTGGATGATAGCCAGGTATCTCTCTTAAAGCTTTCCAGACTGTTTTTCTTGATAACATATTGCCCATGCTCATAGATTTACAAAATGCTATCGCTGGGTTGGAGGGCATTAGGTCACCGATCACAGGATCATCCTGGATAAAGTGCCAATTTCGTCTTATTATGCTCCTCAATTATTTCTCTTGTTTAGAATATGTTAAAATCAGTCGGACTGGCTCTACTTTCTTCTTTTCTATTACCTGTGAATTTTTAGCCTTGTACATAAGAAGTTCCTCTCTTGATTTTAGTTGGGACCTCTTCATCGCGGCTTCCACTACCTTCTGGCTAAACCCTCTGTCTAGGAACTGTGCACAACTCTCCAATTGCTTCTGCTTCGCATCCAATAGATCGCTACATATATGTCGGATGCGGAGCATCTCCCCATAGGGTATACTTCTTATTAGATGGGGAGGATGCACATTAGTTGCGTGAAGCAATGTGCTACCTGCTGTCGGTTTTCTAAAAAGGGTAGTTGTTAAGACAGTGTTTTGAATAAAAAATCTGTACATCTAAAAATGTCACGGAGTGCTTGCTGATGTTAAAAGTAAATTTTAGGTTAAGATCATTCTGATTAATTTCCTCAATAAACTTTAACACACTCTCCTCTGTCCCACGCCAAACAATAAAAAGATAATCAATAAAACGCAGCCAGGAAACTATGTGTTCCGTGCAGACTCGGTCATAGTTCCGCCTCAGGACCAGTTCCTCCCACCAGCCCATAAACATACAGGCATAGCTGGGGGAGAAACTGGCCCCCATGGCTACTTCCTGCATCTGCTGATAAAATTGGCCATTAAAAAGGAGGTGATTATTTTCCAGGCAAAAGGAAAACATATCAAGTAACATTTGAGTTTGTTGGGCATATTCTATTGGTTTCGTGCTCAAGAAAAAAAATATATATATATATATATACATATATATATATATATATATTACCTACTGGCGGTCGCCAGTAGGTATATATAGTTAGGATTTTTTCTCTATGGGTTTTTTGAAAATTCTATGTCTAATAACTTTGCCGTTTGTGGACGGAATTGGCTGAAATTTTCAGGAAAATGGCACATTTTGTTTCTGAGCAGCCTTTGAAAATTTGGGGGGGGTTCGTCAAGGGGGGGCCGAGAAAAAAGGGGGGTCCCAAAACGCGTTTTTCCCATGTTAATTTCCATAGGGCGGTTGGCCTCACTTTTAGCCCGAACGGCTGAATGGATTTGCACGAAACTTGGCAAAATTGTAGGGACTGGTAGCCCGATGTGCCTTTTGTAGGTCTCAATATATGTGCTCCAGTGGATTTTGAGAAATTAACGTTTAAAAAAAGATATATATCTGTAAGCGCGGACCAGGCAGCGGTCTGGTTCGCGGACTTTTCGCGCAACGGAGCTTTGTGAAGCGAAGCTGATTGGTTCTCCGGCGTCTGTCAACATTCCAAACAGTCCGTAGCGGCCGCCATCTTGTCTCTCGGTAGGATCGAGAGACAAGAGGAGGCGAAAGCGAAGGGGCAAATGACCATAAGGGGGAATAGTAGATCCTCGCTGACCCCCTAGGTTTGATGTGGAGGTTTTAAAAGGGCCCCGCGGGGCAAAAAAAAAAATAATAATAATCGAACGGCTGAATGGATTTGCACGAAACTTGGCAAAATTGTAGGGACTGGTAGCCCGATGTGCCTTTGCTAGGTCTCAATATATGTGCTCCAGTGGATTTTGAGAAATTAACGTTCAAAAAAAGATATATATCTGTAACAGCGCTCCGCTTCGCGTACTTTTCGCGTTACGGAGGTTTGCGAAGCTGATTGGTTTTTCGGCGTCTGTAAACATTCCAAACAGTCCGTAGCGGCCGCCATCTTGTCTCTCGGTAGGATCGAGAGACAAGAGGAGGCCAAAGCGAAGGGGCAAATGACCATAAGGGGGCATAGTAGATCGTCCCTGACCCCCTAGGTTTGATGTGGAGGCTTTGAAAGGTTCTCGCAGGGCAAAAAAATATATACCGTTTTTTTAGTTTTTTTGCGTGGAGTGCGCTCGGTTCGCGAACCGGGAAGCGTTCTGGGGAGCGTACTTTCTTGAAAATTAGTGAAAAAAGTTAGAGTACAATAA